>NC_073344.2:20562500-20835000 GCF_027580225.2 Misgurnus anguillicaudatus | reverse complement strand
GGACAGACAGACAGACAAAGATAGATGGATAAACAGACAGACAGACATAGACAGACAGGCATAAATAGATGGATATACAGACAGACAGACAGACAGACAGACATACAGTGATAGACACGCAGGCAGACATACGGACATAGATAGTTGGATAGGCAGGCAAGCAGACAGACAGATGGACAGACAGACAGACATACAGGCAGACAGACAGACAGACAAACAAAGATAGATGGATAAACAGACAGACAGACTGACATAGACAGACAGACATAAATAGATGGATATACAGACAGACAGACAGACATCCAGTGATAGACAGGCAGGCAGACAGACATAAATAGTTGGATAGGCAGGCAGACAGACAGACAGATGGACAGATGGACAGACAGACAGACAGGCAGACAAAGATAGATGGATAAACAGACAGACAGACAGACAGACATAAATAGATGGATATACAGATAGACAGACAGACAGACAGACAGACAGACAGTGATAGACAGGCAGGCAGGCAGACAGACAGACATAGAAAGATGGATAGATAGACAGACAGACAGAGGTAGACAGAGAGGCCGACAGACAGACAGACAGACATAGATAGATGGATAAACAGACAGACAGACAGTGATAGACAAGCAGAGAGACAGACATAGAAAGATGGATAAACAGACAGACAGAAAGACAGACAGAGATAGACAGGGAGGCAGACCGACAGATATCGATAGATAACTGGATAGACATACAAAAATAGATTGATAAACAGGCAGACAGACAGACAGGCAGGCAGACAGACAGACAGACATAGATAAACAGGCATACAGACAGACAAACATAGATAGATGACAGACATAGATAGATGAAGAGACAGACAGACAGACAGACAAAGACTTGCATGCAGAACGACAGACAGACAGACAGACAGACATAGATAGTTGGATAGTCAGTCAGTCAGACAGACAGACAAACAGAGATAGACAGACAGGCAGACAGACATAGATAGACAGGCAGACAGACAGTCAAACAGATATAAATAGATGGATTTGTAGACACACAGACAGACAGAAAGACACAGATAGATGAATAATCAGTCAGACAGACAGACAAACAGAGATAGACAGGCAGGCAGACAGACAGACAGACAGACATAGATATATGGATAGTCAGACAGACAGACAGACAAACAAACAAACAGAGATAGACAGGCAGACAGGCAGTTGAATTTAACATATTTATTAAAATGTATTTACAAATACAACTAAAATCAGACAAAAAAGATAGATAAACAGACAGGCCGATTATCTATCTATCTGTCTGTCTGTTTGTCTGTCTGTCCCTTTACTATTCTGTGGATCTACCTGTTTGTCTGGTATTCTGTCTGTCTGTCTATTTTTAGTTGCATTTGTAAATACATTGTAGTAATTATGTTACATTCAACATAAAATCAAAATGTTTGTTTTTAGTTAATTTTCCTAATTCATGTCCCTGTTGATAAAACTGTACAGTGGTAGAAAGATTCAGACTGCTGCACATACTGTACTGTACGACCTGCATTGTTTAGTCTAGTCAAGTGGACTTTCTGATATTTTTAAGACAATTTCCTCCAACTGCTTCCTCTATTCAAAATCATCACCAATATCGACACATCTCTCCGGAGAGGATTTATCAGAGAGTGTTCTGCACGGTTGTTGATGCTTTATTGGAAATCAGTAAAGCGTGAACAGAACAGTTTCCTATTGTTCCTCAACATCTCCTAACAGCAATCTGGAGCTTCACAGAAATCCGCCTGTCAGCCTTTGATTCGAAAAAAAAAACTGTACCAGAATTCTTGATACAGAATAGCACTGTTGATGATTTATTCATGATCTCTGCTGCTTTAAAAGAAAATAACGCTGACTGTGTGCATGGTTAATATTTCTCCATTCTGTACAGATGCGTATTACCAATTAAAAAGAAAAATATCACTTTGCTTCACTTAACTTGAATATTATAAAAAACTAAATTAGCATTGCGATTGCTATATGTAGAACACATTATGATGATGATTCATTAAAATAATCCGGAGTTTACCATCACACATCATTTAAAGCCAATGCGGCCTATTTTACATTTAAAAAAATAATACAGAGCAAGGTACGCCTACTTTAAATATAATTAAAATATAAATTTAACTTGGTGACAAACTGTTCTTTGTTAATTATTAAATGTGTTTTGATTCATTTACATCCTACTGAGGCCAAGAAGGCACACGGGAGGATTGCGGCACACAGTTTAATAGGTTAACACTTCAAACGGCTCATTAAGATTCTAGAAAGACTAGATTCAGCATGAATACAGGACTACACATGCATGGATATGAATATTTAAATCTGTTTAAATAGTTGGTAGTAATGGGTGACTTTCAAGCTTATTGTATATCATAGCATTAGTAAAAAAATTAATTTACGCAAAAAACGTTGGGACAAAAAAGGAATAAACCCAACCTGTCGGTTGTAATTAACCTATGCTGGGTTGTTTAATAAACCTATTGTTCGGTCAAATACAAAAACTGGCTCAACAACAAAAAATAAAGGACTAGCATTGGGTCAAAAAGGGACAAGCCCAGCCCCTTGGCCTTGGATTGAAATTTAATCTATGCTGGATAGTTTCAACTCTAAATGCTGGGTTGGTTCAAATCATTGTTGGGTCAATAATCCCTTTTTGACCCAACGCTGTGTTGAAAATAACCCAGCATTTTTTTTAGTGTATGTATTTATTTCTTATTATCTAAAAATATTAATCTGTTTTTGTTTATGAGAAATGAATACACTCTTAAGATTATCATTTATGGGTTATTTTCAACCCAGCATTGGGTCAAATAGGGACAAGCCCAGCCATTGGGTCAAATTAACCCAGAAAATGTGTATATTGACCCAACAATGGTTTAAAACAACCCAGCATAGGTTAAATTACAACCCAAGGACAATTGGCTGGTCTCGTCCCATTTAGACCCAATGTTGGATTGTACTGTAAATAACACATTTGTGTTATTGTTGAGCTATTTCTGTAGGGTATAATGTTAGCAGCACAAAGGTTGCAGGTTCGATCCCTTTAAAAACATGAATGCATTGTATGTCACTTTATATAAAAGCATCTGCCATGCCTAAATATACATTACACTGCAAAAAATGATTTTCAAGAAAAAAAAGTATTTTTGTCTTGTTTTCAGTAAAAATATCTAAAAATTCTTAAATTAATATGCTTTTTCTTGATGAGCAAAACGACCCAAGAAAATAGACCAAAAATATCACATTTAAGTGATTTTGTGCATAAAACAAGCAAAAAAATCTGCTGATAGGGTAAGAACATTTTTCTTGATTTTTTTCTTGAATTAAGTGTTTTAGAAAAATGTTCAAGATTTTTTTGCTTACCCCATTGGCTGATTTTTTTTTTTTTTTTTTTTTTGCTTGTTTTATGCACAAAATCACTTAAATGTGATATTTTTGGTCTAAAAACTAGACTTATTGTCTTGGGTCATTTTGCTCATCAAGAAAAAGCATCTTAATTTAAGAATTTTTAGATATTTTTACTGAAAACAAGTTTTTTTCTTAAAAATCATTTTTTGCAGTGTATATACTAAAAAAAGTTTTTTTTTTAATAAACAAAGACCATAATTCATATTTGGTCTTCCTGTAAAAGATTAAAATGTAAAGTGCTAGGTTTCTGTTCGGCAAGCATTTTGATTTTCAAGCCCCTTCCACCATTTTCTTGTCACAATCCTATGACACATTTGCATAATCCAAACACTGGTTCCACTTCACGAGATGAACCTAACTGATTTGTTTTGTCACCGTTCCCTGTCCGTGCATAATTATCAGAACGTCTCAGACGTCGTTGCCCTTTCAATGTCATCACACATCGATTCACATTTCAGTGCTGCGAGTTCATCTGAATCTGATATGCTGTGATTAAGATAATTAATCTGAAATAAAGACCTTCATCTGGATTTGGCGAGGAAGTAATTATAGCCGCGATTCGCAATCTGAATGACCACCGCATTACGGCCGCACGGCACCGCCACCAAATCAACGCAATGTTGCAATCAGACACGCTTCACTTGAACCATTTCTGTCTCTTTCGCTCTCTAAACAACCGTTGTGGCTTTTGCTCCGTGTATTACGTACACCCTGTTATTTCATTTTGTGGGTGGATCGGAGTTCAAACAGAGAAGGAGATAATTGAGTGGATAATTTTTCTTTGCGCTTAAACTTATGCAACATTTTTCATACTGCTGGTTCCAGTTGAAATTTTGCTGTGGGTTAGGATGAGATGCTTTTTAAAATGACCTCTTCATCCTTTTGGGATTAACTGAGGTCAATATATTGACATGGAGGTCATTTAATACTGGGCCCTTATCATGTTTACTATAATTACTAATGTTGAGGCTCGAGGGTATTGGTGAGGCAGGGGTAACCCCCCAAAAAAATTATAATCTAAAATATTTATACAGTTTAATAACTGAAAAATTAATTGTATGTATAATTGACACTCAAATCTACACCCTTGTTGAGGCTTATGGCTTAGTTTATTTTCATATCCTGTTTTTATTCTACAACGTCTGTATTCAACACTCAGCATCCTTGTTTCTTCCGTTCTGACTTGTTTATGATGATTATATCCTGTTGTGAGGTAAAACTGTTCTTTAAATTAATGTTAAATTAATAAATTATATATCTGAAGAATTGCAGTTTGTGCTGTGCCCAAATAATGCACTGTGATCATTAACACCATGCAGATATTAAACAAGATGTAATTTGACATCTACACCACATTATCCTTTAGTTTTATAGCAGACATCTTTATCCAAAGTGATGTACAAATAAGGGTAAAACACAAGCAGTTTATCAAGTCAGAGCTGACAATATTTGAAGTGACGTACCATATATCAAGTTTAAAGCGGAGTAGAAATACTAACTGCAAAAATTTGCAGAAAAGATGCTCTCAGAAAAAGGTACAAAACTGTCACCAGGGTTCACCTTTGTACCTAAAGAGTGCATGAAAAGAAAAGAAAATGAAACATTTTTGACATAACTACAACATAAATATTTGCATTTTATCCATGTAAATGTAAGCAAATTTGTGAAATTGGCCATGTTGTCTCCTGCTGTCTGGAACATTGTCAGATCCTGCTGGGATAACATCATCAGGACGATGCCAAGTCAAGCACATGAAAGCACCAAATACTGAGGGAACTTAAAATTCATGTTTCTCTTTTAATTAGTTTTTTTATGCTGAAGTAGTCAATAATTTGACATAAATGGTATTTAACAAATTTGACCCATAAATATTTTAAATATACCAAAAATGGCCAAAAAATATATTTGCTGTAATATATTTTGGAATATGTTTACAAAAAGATATGTTTTTCACCAAAATATATTTTGGCCATTTTTTTGTATATTTTGAAATATGTTTTCTTTTCATATATAGGAGAGAGGGGTATGGGATCGGCAAATGGCCACGAGCCGGGAATTGAACTCGAGTCGCCGAAAGTGCGAAAGCAACACATGTCGGAGCGCTGCCTACTACACCATCGGCTCTGACTTGAAATATTTTTTCAAAGTAAATGAATTGTAAAGCTTTAATAAATATATTTAGCCCATATATTTCAATCCAAGGAAATTCACATCGTATTGGAAGAAAAACTTTAAACATAACATTTTAAAAAGGTTAAAATTAAATATATTTTCAACTTCAAAAATATACTTTATAAAAATTAACTTGTATTTAGCATATATTTAATATATATATATAGGCAAAAAAAATACATTTTTGCTATATGCGATGTAAAATGAGAAATGTAATTGCTTCCCCTTGAAATAAATATATGTTGATATATAAAGGTTAGAAATATATTTCCAAATTAAAAAATATATTCAAATGAACATTACTTTTCACAAAATGTATTATGCTTATATTTAAAAAAAAATATATATATATAGGCAAAAAAATAAATTTTTGCTATATGCGATGTAAAATGAGAAATGTAATTGCTTCACCTTGAAATAAATATATGTTGATATATAAAGGTTAGAAAAATATTTCCAAATTAAAAAATATATTCAAATGGAAATTACTTTTCACGAAATGTATTTAGCATATATTCAAAATATATTTTTGGCCAGAGAAATATTTTTTGCCGTATGCAAGCTCTTTTGGCAAAAACCTCCACTATTTTTTTATTATTTTTTTCAAGACATAAACTAGAAACATTGCAAATGATGGAAGTCAGAATTTAAAAGGTAAAAATTAAGAAACTGAACCACACAATAGGGGGCGCTGTAATGCATGTAGCTGTGTAGCTGTCACATTCTGGTTGTATTCAGGCCCAAGTACTCACAAGGGACCGAAGGTTAAATGTCTACTGTGCACTTAGAGGACTTTGCTGAAAAAATGTTGTGGCGTTTAATGAATTCTGCCAACAAAACTGAATTCCCGAATGGCCTGAGGCCGGGAATAAGCGGATTTTGAAGTGAAAGTATTTGATGTATAATACGTGCCGAGATCATACGGACAATATCATTATCTATTTTTTGACAGTGGTACCGTTTAGCGTCCCTTGCATCTTTGCAACATTATATAATGATAATATGCTATATTAGAAATTTCGAATCAATTAATTTGTAAAACTATCATGCAATGCCGGTTTATAAGGCAATGTCATCACACGTAATAGAAACTAAAATAGAATTATCTTATCTGCATTCATAGTCAGATTAAAGAAATTGATGGTGCTGTAATCTTGGCCATTTTACACATTTATGAAAATAGTACTGGCATGACTTCAAAAGTGTCTGAATACAACACTTGTGAAAGTTTGGACCCATAACATGGCTGCTAAATGCATTTTACTAAAGCTCATATCAATCTAGTCTGCCATCATCAAGATTAAACTCAGTGTACATTTGAAATCACAGATCTTTGTTAATGCAAACTAAAATCTTTCATAGGCCTTTATGCAGTACATTCTTCTGAAGCGTAGGTGCGAAGATACAGAAGAAACATCTCTTTGTACCTCTTCTTTTCATCTTTTCTCACGCCTTCCGTATCTCCCTTACTCTCTTTCTTCATTTCTCTGTCTTTCACTCCTCTGTCTTCTCCATCTTTCTCCCACAGCAGTGACTTTTAAGTGTCTTGCCATCCTCTCTTCTCTCCTCTCTTCGGGTCACAGACATCAAAGGGAAGTGTGCAGAATGCCTTTTTATTCTGACAACAGCCTGACAGAGAATCTGACTGCTGAAAACCTCAGCAGTGGCTCAGGAGAGCCAGAGATGTTTATAAAAATGGGATACAGTTTAATTTAACGCTCCATTAACAATCTATTAACTTAATAAATGTTTGTTAAAAAAGCGTGTGATTAAGCGAAGAGGTCATATTGGTAGGTGAGATCGTGAAATACGTTTTGTGTTAGTGGGATTTTTTTTCTTACAGCCGTTCTGTGTGTGGAGACATAATTGGTGTCAATCAAAATGACACTTGTTATACAACTATGTTATATTAGACATAATAAGGCCATAAGTTGACAGGTTAAAGTTGTATATTTGTAAAAATGTAATCGAATATGTCATATATTTGGAATGGTATATAAGTAACACTGCAACTGCAGTAAATGTCAACTCTCATTAGAGTATTAGTAGACTAGGGTTAGTTTGTTAGTTTGAGCAAGCCGTCCATCAGTTTGAGCCAGTTTCTATGTCTGATTTGGCAGGAATTGTCAAACATATGAAACCTTCTACTAGTCCCCAAGATTTCATCCCAGTAGGGTTCCTGAAACAAGTTTTTAAAGTAGTGGGTTCCAGTATATTAAATTTAATAAATAATTGTTTGATGGCAGGAGAGGTGCCAGCTAACTTTAAAAATTCCATAGTGCAACCAGTATTAAAGAGAATTGAGTTTGACCCCACTGATTTAGTCAACATCAGACCTGTTTTTAAAATTGCCCTTTCTGTCTAAGGTCTTGGAGAAAGTAATTTTAACTACATTCATTTTTAGAAAAAAAATCCAGTTTATAAAGCCTTTCAGTCAGGTTTTAGGGCAAAACACAGTACGGGTTCAAAATAGTATATTATTAAACGTTGATACTGGAGCCCCATCGATTTTAATGTTGCTGGACTTAAGTGCAGCATTTGATACAGTCAATCATAATGTTATGGTTTCCCATTTGAGACGGCTCTTAAGCTCAATTTATAGTCGTGCGAAAGCTCTACGCCATAGCTACGCCATAGGTTACCCATAGCCTGTGCATAGCCTTCTCGTAGCCTGACATGCACCTCGCAAAATTTTAAACAGCGTGTCAGTTCTACGCAGACCGCAAGTCTGTGATTGGTCTACCAGAACACTTCGCGTCAGAAAAAAAACTGTGCCATAGGTACTTCTGTTTGCGAAGGTGAAAAAAAGATGGTTGAGGAGTGATTTAACTCAAACTGCAACAAAAGTCTGTTTATTTACTTCCATCATTGCTTGTCTTCTCAAATCATACACAACATGTTGCTGTTTCTTCTTCGTTTGTGGGTTAACTAGGCAAGCTGCTTCTTCATTGACGGTCGCACTGCTACCGTGGTTACACGCATGGATACTGCCTACCAGCGGTCTGCGCATGTCTTTGTTGTGAGCAGTGGAAAGGCAGCTTGAAATGGTTTAGGCCATATTTAGCTGATAGAAGCTTTGCTATGAAATATGTCAACTTCAGCTCCACTAAAGTGTGGTGTTCCACAAGGGTCCATTCTAGGTCCCCTTTTGTTTTCTATGTACTTGCTCCCTTTAGGAGCTATATTTAGGAAGCACGGTGTCTCGTTTCATTTGTATGCTGATGATACGCAGATTTATCTGCCATTTAGAAAAGACAATGGATCTGATCTGTCTTCTCTTTTGAATTGTTAATGGACATCAGGGACTGGATGGCGCTACATTTTTAGAAATTTAATGAAAATAAAACTGAGATTATGTTTTTTGACAAGGTTTCATAAATTCTATTCTTGGACCTTTGGCTAAGTATAGTAAACCAGTGGTGAAAAATTTAGGAGTACTATTTGACCCAGAAAAAAATACTTGTTCAGGCTCTTGTGTTTTTACGTTTAGATTATTGTAATTCTCTTTACATAGGAGTTACCCAGAAAGACCTGTCACGCCTACAGACTGTTCAAAATGTGGCAGCGAGATTGATAACAGGCATTTCGGGTGCATGACCATATCACTCCTATTTTATTTTGTTTTAAATGGTTGCCGGTCCATTTTCGAATTGAGTATAAACTTTTATTGTTTGGTTTTAAATCTCTGAATGGGATGGCACCAAAGTATCTGGAGACCGTAGTGAACCAATATTCCTCTGCTAGGTCCCTAAGATTCTCCGACCAGCTTCTTTTAGTGGTTCCCAGATCCAAACTAAAATTACGTGGAGAAACTTTCTCAGTAGCTGCTTCAAAGTTAAGGAAATCAGAGCCCCTTTCTATTAGATCCACTCAGACAATTTCTAGTTTTAATTCTTGCTAAAAGCTCATCTATTGACTCAACTAGGATGTCTCTTGAGAGATCATCACAAAAATAAAGTGTTCATAGGAGATATAAAGCAGACAGTCTACTAATAGACTAGTTGACAAGAAGTTGCAAAGTTTCTTATAGTTATTAAAATGTCTAAAGCAGACTATCGAAATAAAGTGTTTTCCAAAGGTCCTTTAGTGCTACAGAAGGGTGCTTTTGATGTTAAATGTTCTTATTGAACCATAAAGTTTAAGAAAGAGCAAGCAACTGTATAACTTAAATAAAGATTTTATCATTGTGACAGTAACTCAGCTGTTTTGTAGTTCTGTAGCTTTTCCAGTAACAAGCTGCTTTTTTCACATGAGTACCGGTGTTGCATGACTAACAATACATTGCTATTTTTGTCACATTGTATTCGCTACAGCTGAGTGAACAACGCTAATAATCAAACAAGCGCTCTCTCTCTCTCTCTCTCTCTCTCTCTCTCTCTCTCTCTCTCTCTCTCTCTCTCTCTCTCTCTCTCTCTCTCTCTCTCTCTCTCCTCTCATACATGTTAATAATATATATAGTATGTGACCCTGATTGTGAAATCCAGGCTAAAGTCTCATTAGGAGCATCAATCTCTGACATGACCTTACTTAGTTAATATTAAAGAGATCAAGGTTACATTTTAACGCAATGTTATTTACATCATGTAAGATAATTTAATGTCACAGGCAGGGTCACATATTAAACACTTACACATATATGTACTATATACTGTAGTAATGCACATTTTTGCCATTGCCTGATGTGTTTTGGATGATGGGTAACCAGTTCAGCTAGCGTCATTTGAATGAATACATTCAGATCGGGCTTCTGGATGGTTCTGCCATGACAGCATGCAGCGCAGGTAGCTTTGCTCTGATGGATGATAAAGTAACCCAAACAAAACCTTGAGTGTCAGCCAGTAAACGGGCAAGCACATCATGAACGTCACCTCCAGCCAAAAGAAAGTTAGAAAGTGTTTAGCATTAGTTTGTAGGTCCAATTTACATACTGCATACTTAATGCATAGTCTTTATTGTTGATAGCATACTATAAGATAGTACAAGTACTACACAAACTTCTATTGTTTGCATTAGTAAGTATTAATAAATCTAGAAAAAAATCACATTATTTCTTATAGGTCCAGTGTGGGTTTTTTAGTGGCATCTAGAGGTGAGATTGCGAATTGCAACCAACCTTAATTTCGAAATACAAAGAGAAGCTACAGTAGCTGCCACAGGACAAACACAACTTGATCTCACAAATTTTCGTGAAATAGTTTTTGTGGCATTGTCACGTATTTCCACCATTTACGTGCCCATGCCACGCATTTCTTTTCCGTGTCAGTTTCACATATTGGTTACTCAACTGTTTTTCCTACTTTTAAACAATTGTCGCTTCGGTTTGGGGGTAGATTTGCTGTTTGCGTTAAAATTTCACTTTAAGTATTGGTTTACGCTAGGGATGCACCGATAGAATTTTTTTGGGCCGATACCGATTTAAACAGACAACTTCTGGCCGATACCGATGCCGATAACGATATTAAACACTTGTATACAATACTATACAGTTGGTCTATTTGCTAGTTTATTTCTGCATCAAATAATTTTTACTGAACATGGATTGGATCTAATTAACATTCAACTGACCAACATAATAAGAGAGGCACAAATTAAGCTAAAACAAATATAATAAGACAGCATGACAACCTTCAAAGGTGGTTTTAGCTATTCAGCATTTATTTTATTAACAACATTGACTCATTTTTTTACATATAATGGATTTCTTTATGCAGTTAATTAATAAACAATCGGTATCGGCCTTTCTCGTGCTATTACCGATATGCCGATGGTTTCAAATTCATCAAATATCGGCCGATTAATATCGGCGGCCGATACATCGGTGCATCACTAGTTTACGCTATTTTTCGTATGCTTTTTAAACCATTGTTGCCTGACGTTAGGGTTAGAGTTGGGTTTGGGTAAGGATGTCATTTTATGTAACAGAAAGTTGTTCTAACCCCAAACCGAAGCGACAATTGTAAGAAAATAGGAAAAACTGTTGAGTAACCAATACGTGAAACTGACACGGAAAAGAAATGCGTGGCATGGGCATGTAAAATGGTGGAAATATGTGACAATGCCACAAAAAAACTGAGCAAAATAATTCGTGACTATTTCACGTATTTTGTATTGTTGTCTGAGACAATGTAGGGACTGTAGAGCGATCTGTAGTGGTTTGTTCGTTACTGTATAACAAGACGGCTCATTCTAAAGTAATATAAACAATACAGTTCATTATGTAAGGTCTTTATACACCACTGATAATATAGCTATGTGTATATTTGATTGCATTTCTGTCAAGAGATTTTTCTAAAAGTCCCACATTGCACCTTTAAAGCAATATTTCATCCAAAAATACAAATACTGTCGTCATTTAATCACCCTCATGTTGTTCCAGACCTGTGTGACTTTCTTGCCTCCATGAAGCACAAAAAATGAAGTTAGGCAGAATTTTTGTGACTGAAAGTTTCATTCCCCATTCACCGTCATTGTGTGAAAAATAAAGAGCATTGTCTTTATCTGTTTCCCTGAGGAAAGACAGACGTGTGGGTTTGGAACGGCACGAGGTTGAGTAAAGGATGACAGAATCTTTATATTATATATTTTTTTAGTTTTGCTCAGTCTCTTCGTTGTGAATTTCATGTCATTTTTTACTGCTAAAAGTCTAAGAGAACTGTCATAACTTCTTCTATTGTTGCGCAGTGGAAAACATGCATGGCAGCACACTTCAAAAATCAATCATAAATAGTATGCCATCTGCTAGCTATGCATATATTTGGCTATGTTTGGAATTAAATACTAGCGCAAAACTTAAGTTTGAACTATGAAGTAATGCATTGTTGTCACATGACCTTAGCATGTATTTTAATCCAGGGTTGTTCAAAACATGTTGTGACAGTCAAAAAAAGAATTAAGAAATAACAAAGGGCATGGCTTATATGACTGTTTACAAATACTGTAGCTTAAATATGTTTGTTGATCAAGTTAAGTTGCATTGTGGGAAATAATATCCATAGCAGTACGTTTTGTGTATATTGAACACACTGAAAAAGTTTTTTGTGCATATGGAAAATGTGTATACGACGCACTGGAGAAATAATAAGTGTAGTATGCTAAAGTTCTACTAAAGTTCAGCATTGCCTCTAATCTCGCATACTATTTAGACCCACTGATATACAAGTTGAGCTGCAGCATCTGTCGCGAGTAAGAGATGAAGGAGAAAGATAATGGGTGCTTACAAAGAATGTAGCGTTCAGCGGCAGCTGCCAATTGAAAGTAGCGTACTGTCTGCAAAAGCAAATTAGCCTCCGGGGAGTTCTTCACCTCAAATTGAAATTGACAGCAGGTGACACTCACAAACTCATTAAAATACCTCTGGCAGAGGTTGGCCTTCTGCCGGGCCAGCGCCGGCCAAACAGTCTATCATCGGAAGGAGATAAATTAAATATTCTGTCTCGGCCAGGAACGTAGAGGATTTTTCGTTTCTGCTCTTTGAAATGATTTAACTCGGGACCCTTTCCAAAGAGTTGATAGAACTGTGGATCGCGAGACCCGTTCAAAGTTCAAAAGCTGCCTGTTATTTATTGCCGATAGTGTTTTTGCAGCTGCCTGGTTGACTAGGTGCTGTTACAGATCTTATTTAGAGAATGCTAACCTGATACACTTTGCAAATTTGGCTCCATGTATTCATTCAAGCCCATCTTTATTAATCATTTGGCTAGCAGAGCTCACTGTGTGTCTCTTGATTTTGAAATGATTGGTTCTCACCCATTTGGATTATCCTGGTCATTAGCAATGATTTCTCTCTCTCTCTCTCTCTCTTTCTCTCTCATGCCGCGGTCACAATAGAGTTTATTCGTTCCATAGACTTCCATTTATATGCATGCGAATGCAGCAGACCAGAAACGCAAGCTCATGCGAAACATTTTACATTCCTAAACGCTCTAAAGTTGAAGTTTGGTGAATTCTAACCAGCAAATTCGTATTCAAGTGAAGATGTGTTTCCAAAAGATGATCAATACCTCACATTTCAGTTAAAGATAAAATGAAAAATTAGAACTGCATGACGATTAATCACGACTAATCGTTTGCAGAATAAAATATTTTGTTTACATCACATACTGTATGTGTGTGTGCTGTGTATAATAATTATGAATATATAAATGTAAGAATTTAAGAAATTTTTACATGCGTATATATACATTATATAAATTTATATATATATATATATATATATATAATTTATATTATATAGAAATATAATACGTAATATATTTAAAAAATCTTAAAATTATACATAAATGTGTGTATTAATGCATAATTATTATACACAGGACACACACATATATGATGTAAACAAAATATTTTACTCAGCAAACGATTAGTCGCGATTAATCGTTATGCAGCCCTACTAAAAAAGTTTTACACATACCTATAATAACAATAAAAGCACCCATCACTGTGCAAGCACATCAGAATACACACTGTAAAAAGAAAACATTTGTAATTTACCTGATTTTTTACTCAAAAATGATTGTTGTCAACTTATATTTTTGAGTTTAATAACAAAAAACAAAAAAAATTCGTATGACACAAAGTTAAATCTAGAGCAGTGGTTCTCAAACTTTTTCAGCGTGCGGCCCCCTTTGTGTACGGTGCAAGAAAATTTATGACAAAAAACAGTTCTAAAACTTCACATTTTTATTAAACAAAACATTAAATTATACAAAGTAGTGCTGCCTTATTTTTTTTTAGGTTTAATTTCACAGAATTCATGATAAATTAATGTATTTTAAAAAATGTCACAAAACTGGGGCCCCCCTGGCACCATCTCGCGGCCCCCCTGGGGGCCCGGACCCCAGTTTGAGAACCACTGATCTAGAATGAGCAACGCGATGTTATGCATTTGGTGTTGTAAGACGCCACCCAATTGGCCCAACGTCGAAGTCCAATGCGTGGTGAAGGTAACACGTGTTCTTTCCTTCCATAGCACTTCTAGAAGAATAATTCCATTTATTTAATTTATTCCTTTGACCTCTGTGGTTAAATTATAATCTGACTCCAATTTAATACAGTAATAATTTAGTGTATTATTCCAATTATCTGTTGATCATAATTTAGATATTGATTATTTATAAATTCCCATAGTCTTAGTTATTCGTTCATTAGGGACCCGATATCGCACAGAGTATACGTCGGCCGTTGCGTATATCTCACGGACACAAAATTGCCAGTCTGACCTTCGTCAGAGGTTGCCGGGTAAACTAATATTTTATGTCTGGCCGCCCCATGCTTGCTCCGATCATAAAATAGTTACTTTAGTCACGATCATGCAACTTGCTAAGTCAGGTGATAGACATAAATCTGAGAGTCCTGGTGAACGTGCCCCATGCTCCATCCAACATCAAAACACCAGTGTGATCAATATCCTGGCATACTTATTTTGCGGTAATATCAGACTCCTTCTAATCTACTGGAAATAATAATTTCTGAAAGAATTAAAATAAATCAATACAATTTGGAAGAATTTAAAATGAATCAATAATAACAATTTATTATGCCAGGCAGGTTACACTTAAATCAATAATTTAGTTTTCAAATTCATGGATCAAAATATCAACATTCACATCCAAAATGTAAAACTTAAAAACAGTTGTAAATGAAATAAAAATCACAAAGTCAAATCATACCTGGCAATTACAACGACACACCGTAGTGCGGGAAGTCTGAATACAGATGCTTCCATCATTAATATAATACACCCAAATGGTGTAGGAAGACTCTTGTTAAAGATTTCTTCCATGATGTTTTAATACACACACAAAGTGTGGGAGCTCCTGGTTACAGGATGCCTCCATAAAGTTTGAATACACACAGAGTGTGGGAGCTTCTGGGTACAGAATGGCTCCCAGAACATTTTGCCAGGCCACCTTTTATACACAGCTTGAGAAAGCTACCAAAATCTAGTTTGACCTGTACCAAGTGAAACTAAAGAACACCTGGTCAAAATCCAGTTTGACCTGTGCCAAGTGATACTAAAGAGCACCTGGTCAAACTAGCCAGGAGTATCTTGGAAACTGGTCAAACTAGCCAGAAATATCATGGCAAAACCCCACCTCTACAAGAAATGCATCTTCTATCCAAAGTTCTAAAACCTTAATCCATCTGACCTTAGACTTATAGAAATGAGACCTTTTTACTCATCGCACCATGACCTTTAAAATGAAACCAAACATGAATATAAAATTACAATCTTAGAACCACATAATTTATATACATCATATATTTCAGCAGAAACTCAGTGATATGAGCCTTAAGGCTAACGGTGCAAAAGCCTTTGTGATGAAGAGATTAGGAGCACCAAGAGTTTCATGTCTGTAACCAGTTCCACCTAAGAGTCAAATTTGGGTTAGCAACACCACCTGAGGTTTAATTGTTTTATAGTGTCTCTTCATAAATAAACTTAAAGTTGATTATATACCAGCTGTACTACAAATTTCTCCCCTGGCCCTTTTGGGGCAATTGAAAAATGGTCCCTAAAGGCCATTGCTGGTCATATTCAAATCCTTGTGCGTTTTTTTCTTTTATTGCAACAGTCTCTGTATGGCGGGCACTTGTAGAGGACTCGGGGTGAAATCAGTGTTGGCAGATGTCCGTAAAAGAGTGAATTGTGGACCTGAAATAGCAGCATTGAATCAAAGAAAGCATAAACACAAGTCCACTGCCAATCACACCCCCATGAAAAATCCAGTTCCACCAAGTGTACACATACTGTGCAGAGCGAATAGATGAACTTGACAAATTTTTTGCTGTTCCTTTGGCCAGGTTTGTTTCTACCTGAGCCTGGTTTAGATGATACTCAGTCTGTTGAAACGTCTGTTGCACCAAATTCATGGTGTCAGTCAATGACTGTGTGCTGTGCTCGTTGAAAGTGTCTCCCCACCACGGAGAGACATGTGTCTAGCGGGATCCTCCCCAGGATATTTCTCTGACATTTTGAAAAAGTCCTCTGTTACCTACTAGCAGAAGGTAGTTTTTGTAGAATAGTCAGACCTCCATAGGTGAAGGAATTCCTCACACTGAGAATGTACCACTGTATGTGGGACATTTTGAGAACATCAAACACATGATCATGCAATGGCTGAACACTGAAGAACTTGACCTTCATTGGACGAAAATGGTTGTGAAAGATTACACAAACAAATGACATTATTAGATGTTTCATAATAGTAGGTGCGAATGGTAAAAGGTCTTATTTCTCTTTTCAAAGTAATTTATCCCATAAGGTAACAAATGAATTCATCCCATTTAAATACCAATTTCTTCTCTATTATGCATCTCTTATATAGAGTGTTATTTTGATATAATCTGTGTATTTTTAAAGGAAGAGTGGCAAAAGTTTTTAACTGGCATATTTACCAGTGGTATACATCATTAAAGCATATAAAACAATAGCATTCAAATATAATACAAATAAATGTACTAAAATACAGATATTTATACTAAGGTATATATAATATGATATATCTATATGATATATGACTATGTTTTAGTAACCATATTATTAGTTCAGAACACTGAAAAGCAAGTTAACCATGTAAATCTAAAATTTCAGTAAAGCAAATAAAAAATACATAGAAAACTTTACACAAACAGATTTTGACTTTCTTATTTAACCATTGTTCACAAATTCTATACATATACATTGGCAAAGTCACAATCAATGGTTAGGTGTCTGATTGAGTATCATGTGGTTGATCAATAGAAGTGCACTTCAGATCTAACCATTTTTAAAGTTTGGAATGTCATAAGACATGTTTGCAACCACGTCAAATGGCTTAATTCTTCACTTATCTTATTCTCAAATAGGTCTTATTTAGAGTTTTCAGGTAGAGTTTCTACCTTTTATTTATACAATCAGAGACAAAAACCTTAATTTGTGACTATAACCATGCATATGTTCTACGTACACTGTAATATTTCACGTAGTTCAAAAGGAAAATGCAAACATAGTTTTTATACCAAAAATAAAATTAGCATCATGAGTAGTTCTTTGATTTCCTATGTGTGATATGCTAATTGGTTTTGTATGACAAACTTTAGAGTTTGGATTCTTAGTCATTAATCATACATATGTGTGATGTTTTCAGCCTGGATAGTTTTAAAACTTATACCAGGTAACAGTGCTATGTTGTTGCAATGGTGAAAATATGTGCATTAAATGTTCATGCCTGGAAGTGGGTGGATTCTAACTTAAAGTAATCTGTGTTGCACAATTTTAGTTCCGATGCTACATCGGGAGGTCAGATAATGAATATATTATTTTATTACTGTGAGATGTGTATGACCCCTTAAAGCATTATCACACCCACCTCCTGCATTTCAGGCTTCTGCCTGTATTTAGGCTAAGACACATCTCTAGTATCTGGACTCTTAAGGAGTCATAATAATCCACCTGAAAGGAAAGATGTTAAGATAACAGACAACGAAACATTCATTTCTAAACTTTGGTCAATTTGCATTAAGGCATGGCATCATCTTTGGTTTACAATGATGTCACTACCACACAGCTGTCCATGACAGCGTTATGTTGTAAATTCTTCCTGTTAAGAAGATTTGTATCATTACTTTCTGCAAATTAATTTCAGAGGCCAGATTAAATTGGGAATTTTCTGTTATATATGACTATGTTGTTTCAGTATAGTCTGAGTGTGTATAGCACCATAAACTCCACTTGCATTTAAACTGTGAGCATAAAAAGTCCCATTTTTGCTGGGGAAATTTTCTGGATTAACTTTAGATTTAATCTTAAACTTAAATGACTTTTCTCTGAGTTGTTCTCAGTACCGTCAGCTCACATGTTTAACTGCTGTGATGTCTGTTTATGGTACACACTTTTAAACTTTTCACATCTTTGTGACCTGTAGGACTGTAATTCCTGATGATTTAACATTTCCCACAGTTTTAACCAACTATAAAAGTAAATTGACTAATCAGATTTAGTTAAGGTTGATGTTTCAAACTTATAACAGAGTTGTTTGGTTTGCTATCTTGTGCCATAATATTTTCCGTGTCCCTGCAAAGCAAAAAACAAAGCAAAACAAACAAGCAACAAGTAAAAGCATACACATACCCCCATTTTGGCACGAGATAGTGGACCAAATAAATCTGAATCTAAATATTCCCCGGGCCTTTTTGTGGGTCTTAATCATATAAGTTTGAAATGCATGTAATGCATCATTTTTCACCATATTAGGCCTGTCTGGCCATTACAATATAATGTATATTATAATGTGATTATAATATAAATTACATTATATTAAAAATAATATTAATTAAAATTATTTTATTTTATTACTGGTCTCGAGGGCTTCAAGAATGATAGTAAATTTGCAAAATTGAGAACATGTTTCTGTGCATTAACATGTTCACTAACAACACAGCTCACTGTTGTGAATATAAAAAGTAATCAAGGAATAGGGTGTAAAAACACAAACTTTTGCTTTAAATGTTAAGACATACAGAAATATTAAAAGACTTTTAGCTCTGACCGATTTAATATAAACAGGAATTCTGTATTCCTGCAGTGATTTAAGACACTATAAGCTCTCTTTTCATGACTTTCACAATCTTTAGACAATTAGACAACAAATTGCTCTTTAACAATATCCACAATCTCATAGAGAAACAAAGACTCAGCTTCGATAATTTCCAGAAAACTGGGTTAAATTGTTTATTTACCAATTAATAATAGTCATCATAAATTAAAGACTAAGTCTAGCATTTTTAACAGTGCTGACTATACAGTGTGTATGTACTACTGTATGTATGATGTTAATTAAAGACTTAAATGGCACTTTGACTGATTCACAGAAAATAATGATGCATTTTATTTGTTAAATCTTATCTAAACATCTCACTTGAAACAAGGAGAACCACACATATTTTTTGAGAGGGGGGTTAAGCCCTTTTACTCTCAGTGGTGATTCTTTCTCAGTGAGATAAGATCACATGTGTTTTATTGACCATTGTAAGAACAGTTTCATCATTATCTTTCTGTGCATCAGTTAAAGCTTAACTCAATTTGCCATATATCAACAGTAGGGAATCCTGCAATAATTTATGAGTTTTAAGATTTACTTATTACATTCCAATCCTGAGTGTTCTTTAGGAGATTCACTCACAATCATTATTAAATCCTTACTTGCTTAATATCTTAATATTTAGCTCCACTCTGCATTCACTGAACCTCTAACATCAACAACGCTGCCTTCAATCATGTATTTACTTCCATTTATCTTTCATTCCCATAATTACATGTATCTCCTTAACTCATCAGGTATAGTTAATACGCTGATGTTTGCAGCATTTATTGATCTTAAAAAAAACTAATATGAACATTTGCTCTTGTCATATTAATCATGTAAACCCCAAATTCACTTCTTATATGCAAACACATTAACTTACACTGTAGTTTAAATGTATATAAAATCTCTTTATTTAAGTTAATTCTTGTTCATAAGATTGTTCCTTTAAATGTTGCACATTTGCTGTGACAACATAAACAACCATACAGTGAGCTCAGATTTAGTCATTACTGTAATAATTCAATGTTTACCCTTATTTGAGAACCAGAATAAAATTTGGAAGATGTTACTCCATTTTAAGTTTATCTTTTGTTGCTTTAACAAACAAAAGAACTTTGATTTGCTAACAAAGGGGATTTATCCTCATCTACGCTGCTGTTGTCATGCTGTGTATTTTCATTAACAGAGTTATTATCGCCTGTTTCGCGCAGGTTTGTTTACATACACGGACGCAACGACTTGGGCACGGAGTTTTCTCATCTCATCCGACATGACTTTATTGTTCACAGATATTCGCTAATACTTTACGGGTTTCCGATATAGTTGCGAGATCGTTCAAACGAGCAAATAGATAATCGCAACGGCTATGTTTCCACTTTTAGACTCAAATGTACACTTTTTCGTAATGTAACGTTACCGCGATACAATTTAGCCATTAGTTCATGTAATTTTCACTCCTCCTGAGTGTAAACGTAAGAGAGGATGTTTGATTCGGAGCGCGAGGAAACATATTATTTCATTATCTGCAATGCCACAATTATATCCCTGACAGCGGTGTTCTGATTGTCATGCCTAAACGGATTTCTCCGGACTTTCACTGAGATTACCGTCCCATTCTACAACATACGGGTGCGTTTATGCTCACCCTCAACATTTCTAATAGACAAATAAAATCAACTTACCAACACAGCTGCAGACAGAAAAGAAGAAGTTTAAACCTCCTGTTTTGCGATGAATGTAATCCTCTGTTATGGTTGAAATGTCGCGCTGGAAAGCTTCCTGGAGTACCACGTCACTCTTTCTGGTGTACACGTCACTCGTCCCAGCCTATGACGTATCACGTCGGGATCACCAAGCTGTAAGACGCCACCCAATTGGCCCAACGTCGAAGTCCAATGCGTGGTGAAGGTAACACGTGTTCTTTCCTTCCATAGCACTTCTAGAAGAATAATTCCATTTATTTAATTTATTCCTTTGACCTCTGTGGTTAAATTATAATCTGACTCCAATTTAATACAGTAATAATTTAGTGTATTATTCCAATTATCTGTTGATCATAATTTAGATATTGATTATTTACAAATTCCCATAGTCTTAGTTATTCGTTCATTAGGGACCCGATATCGCACAGAGTATACGTCGGCCGTTGCGTATATCTCACGGACACAAAATTGCCAGTCTGACCTTCGTCAGAGGTTGCCGGGTAAACTAATATTTTATGTCTGGCTGCCCCATGCTTGCTCCGATCATAAAATAGTTACTTTAGTCACGATCATGCAACTTGCTAAGTCAGGTGATAGACATAAATCTGAGAGTCCTGGTGAACGTGCCCCATGCTCCATCCAACATCAAAACACCAGTGTGATCAATATCCTGGCATACTTATTTTGCGGTAATATCAGACTCCTTCTAATCTACTGGAAATAATAATTTCTGAAAGAATTAAAATAAATCAATACAATTTGGAAGAATTTAAAATGAATCAATAATAACAATTTATTATGCCAGGCAGGTTACACTTAAATCAATAATTTAGTTTTCAAATTCATGGATCAAAATATCAACATTCACATCCAAAATGTAAAACTTAAAAACAGTTGTAAATGAAATAAAAATCACAAAGTCAAATCATACCTGGCAATTACAACGACACACCGTAGTGCGGGAAGTCTGAATACAGATGCTTCCATCATTAATATAATACACCCAAATGGTGTAGGAAGACTCTTGTTAAAGATTTCTTCCATGATGTTTTAATACACACACAAAGTGTGGGAGCTCCTGGTTACAGGATGCCTCCATAAAGTTTGAATACACACAGAGTGTGGGAGCTTCTGGGTACAGAATGGCTCCCAGAACATTTTGCCAGGCCACCTTTTATACACAGCTTGAGAAAGCTACCAAAATCTAGTTTGACCTGTACCAAGTGAAACTAAAGAACACCTGGTCAAAATCCAGTTTGACCTGTGCCAAGTGATACTAAAGAGCACCTGGTCAAACTAGCCAGGAGTATCTTGGAAACTGGTCAAACTAGCCAGAAATATCATGGCAAAACCCCAACTCTACAAGAAATGCATCTTCTATCCAAAGTTCTAAAACCTTAATCCATCTGATCTTAGACTTATAGAAATGAGACCTTTTTACTCATCGCACCATGACCTTTAAAATGAAACCAAACATGAATATAAAATTACAATCTTAGAACCACATAATTTATATACATCATATATTTCAGCAGAAACTCAGTGATATGAGCCTTAAGGCTAACGGTGCAAAAGCCTTTGTGATGAAGAGATTAGGAGCACCAAGAGTTTCATGTCTGTAACCAGTTCCACCTAAGAGTCAAATTTGGGTTAGCAACACCACCTGAGGTTTAATTGTTTTATAGTGTCTCTTCATAAATAAACTTAAAGTTGATTATATACCAGCTGTACTACAGTGTGTACGTAATATTAAGTCAACGCAATGACGCGAAAAGGCATCCTGCGGTGTGGTAAGCGCGAATGGGGCAGCGCAGAACACGCAGAATTGATCGTTGCCGCAGGAAACGCGCGAGTTGAAAAATCTGAACTTTGATGGATATTAGCAGCGCGTTAACCAATCAGGAGCTTGCTCTAGAAGTGAAGTGATTACAGGAAGTGAGCAGAGTCGCAGAAGCCCCTCCCATGATGCGAATTTCCGCGTGAATGTCTCAAATGACTAGAATTGCTTCCGCGAATGAAGCAAGTAAACTCAAAATGTTCAAGCTTCCAACTACAGTACGTGCAAATAGCGTGTTTTTGCCGCCTCTACCGTGTCTGGTGTGAACGTACAGATTATTTCTCTAGCATTTCTCTAGCAGATAGGGGCTTGAGCAACATCTTGTCCACCATCTTGCACCAAGATTGTCCCAATAAATTCTGGAATTGTGCAAATTTTGGCCAAAATAAGATAATAGATGCACTTATTATGCCTTACAATGCTCACTGGATTCTTTTTATCACTTACATTATTAGTCTTTCCTTTCTCCATTGACTCCATGACCCCCCCCATCACATTCCTTTATTTTCCCTAAACACTAGGTCACACTCCTCTTTCCTTATCTTATCATGTCCTTTCCCTTTTTAGCCAACCATCTTTAACCCCCCAACAAATACTCTTTCCTATTGTAAGCCAACTTCCCTTCTCTTTCTGTGTGGGTTAATGTGTAAGAAGCAAAGGAGGTATGCTTGTGAAAGGAGAGGTCTAATGAAGAATGTATTGATTTCCTATAAGAAGGATTTAATCAAAGTCCCACGACACATCCACTGGGACAGGAGCCCTGCTACAGCACCAAATTACACTTCATACACCATCTATTTTTTAGCCAAGGCGATAAATGGAGGTGCCGAGCAGATAGATGAGACTCCCTTTAGCTCGTTCATCATACCCAAACTAGGGGTGGAAAGCAAAGTGATTGAGACGGGCAGCAACAACAGCCAATGATGAATGAACAAAGATGCAGCGAGGGGGCGGGAACAGGATTTTCCAATAGAGGAGGGAGCTTTAATAAAATTTTAGAAGGTTAAAGAATGAATTATTCACAGCAACTATTAAAAATATATGAGCGCATGTCAGCGAGTGCAATATTTGTTGTTGCACGGAACGGTTGTGGTTTATTGAACAATAAAATGTAAGAATACACTGAATTGTTATTATGGCTCATTACGTCTGTGAATACCACAAATGAAGTGGATTTTTACAGGCAGTGCTGTTTGCTAGGATTAACATTTGAATTTTAATGTGCAAATAAACACAATCAAATGGTATGTTTGCCCATTTAATACTTGGAAAATAAATGTCTCCTGCATGGAAATGAGGATGAACAAATGCTGCCTCTTTTTCTTACTAAAAACAAAAATCTTTTTAATTTCTGGAACATAAAAATTAAATCAAATAGACTCTTTATAAGTTTCTGGTTTTATCATACATAAATAGCATGAGGTCCTCTTTGAATATTCTTTCAATGGGAAACATTGGGTTCCAAAATGGGTTGTGAGTGCCATTTTCGGTGTTTATTATTAAAGTACACATTTTAGCACATAAATGGCCATTTATATTTTGTGTTACTATGGTGACCGGATTCATGCTGTGTATTAAAGACCTCTACTAGCAAGTATATTCTGTAAATAGCTATACAATAGCTCATCTGCATTGCTGCTTCCTGATTGAAGTGCCTTGGCATGGCGTGCCACTTAGTCAAGAAACATTGTGGAGAGAAGCGAATCTAAATTGTTTTGCTTCAGAAACATCAAGGAAAGAAAAAAGTGATTGTCTGCCGGTTTAAAAGTAGTTTGGTCTCTTCAGAACAAGTGATTCGCGATTCAGTATTGATTGGATACAGAAAAACTTCATGCCGACATACCAGCATCTTGGTAACAGCTAACAGGAAAAATGTTTGCACTCGTACCACAAAGTTTTGTTATAAATATAGTTTTGATTGCTTTTTGTCATTTTTGTCGTACAGATTTTTGGTTTCTACCGCTCTTGTTGTGTGATATAAAGCACACAATTCAACCCAGGCATGTTAGCTTTGATTTTAAAGCATCTATAAAGTAGCTCTACAAAGAAACAAATGGTTTTATATAGGTCAGTCTGCATTATTCATGATAACCTAGTCACAACATGATAATAAGTGCAAAAAAGGCACCTTACACTGTCAAAAGAAAGGTTCAAAGGCTGTTATTGGGATGGTACCCTTTAAAAATTCTTAATATGTAAAAATTTAAGTAGGGATATGTACCCTTGAAAAACCAATATGTGACCCTGGACCACAAAACTATTCATAAGTCGCACGGGTATATTTATAGCAACAGTCAACAAAATATTGTATGAAAAATGTATGCCAAAAATGATTAGGATATATGGATGCATAACGATTAATCGCGATTAATCTATAGCTGAATAAAAGTTTTTGTTTTTATATTTTTGTCATATATGTGTGTGTACTGTACTGTGTATAATAACTTTGTATACATAAATGCACACACATGCATGTATGTATATAATTATTGTTTACATGTGTATATACATTTGTATATTTATGTATAATTTATATTATATATAAATATAAATACTTATACTTAAATATATATTTTTTTTCTTAAAATTGTAAATGCATGTGTGCATATTTATATATACATAATTATTATACACAGTTCACACACATATATGATGTAAACAAAAACTTTAAAACTTATTCTGCTATAGATTAATCGTGATTAATCGTTATGCATCCCTAAATCATGTTCCATGAAGATATTTTGTAAATTTTCTACCATAAATATATCAAAAAATTATTTATCATTAGTAATATGTGTTGCTAAGGACTTCATTTGGAGAGCTATAAAGGCCATTTCTTAATATTTAGATTTTATGTTAGATTCCAGATTTAGTTGTATCTCCGCCAAATATTGTCCTATTTTAAGCTTTCCATTGATGTATGGTTTGTTATTTATTCACTTCTTTATGATGTTTCACGAGTTCACATTAACATGTAATTAACAGGGAGTGAGATAAAGCATATTTGGCGTGCGAAGGTAGGGCTTCGAACCCAGAGTACTCCCCCCTCTTTAACTACTTCCCCGCCATTGCTGAGTTAACTCGTCAATTAAGAGAAAACATTTGCATTTAAAAAAGAAATTTTTATGTTAATCTGCAATACCGTGATTATTCACTAGATGGCACTTACCCAATTTATGAAAAAACTGAAGCCAAAACGTTATTTACTAATTTTAAACTTTGTGTATGTTTTGATAATCGTTCTTAATCTGATCTCTAACAAAATTCCTTCACAAAAATGCAATTATTTCAGCTTTTGCTAAAAAAATAGAGAGTTTGTAAGCAGAGAAAAAATGTAGATAGGATGAAACGTTTTTTTCCCATTTTGTTTGTTTGTTTATTGTTTGTTTGAAAGCAGAGGGTTTGTTTTTTTCATTTGATATATTTGTATGTTTATATATTTTTAAAAGAACATTTTCCTGGAAGGAATTTTGTGAAAGTTTTGTGAAAATCACAAAAAAATGCTGTCGGGCAACTTTTCAAAAAATGGCTGGCGGGGAATGAGTTAACCGGGATAGATGTACTAGCTTAAAGTGAGCCGATGGGCTGGATATATAGATATATAGACACCTGTTCATGCTGATTGGTTGAACTACATGACCATGCTCCTCCTGAACTTAGTTAAATAAACTTCATATAAATCCTTTTGTGTTTCAAGGTGACATACATTTGAAGTACCAATATGCAACCTTTAATTTATAATGTGTAGTTTTTAAAAGGGTACCACGGTTGCCCCAGTGCGTGATTTGGGTACCTTTTATTTCTGACAGTCTATACAGAAAAAATGTACCACATAAAATGTACACAATAAATCTCATGTCCTCAATGAAGATCTATAAATACAATGTACTTGGTGCATGCTGTTTACATAGCATTGCCTCCTTTGTTCCTTGCATGTCCACACACTGGATTGTCACACCCTGATAAATGGAGAAGTCCAGAAGTCAATGTCTGCTATATATAGCAAGGTGGTCTTGAAGGTGCGGCACGTTGTCCTGCTGGCAGTAAAGGGAATTGCATGAGCTTTGCTGAATGTTATTGTTGCTTGTCAACTAGATTTGCTGTGTTATACTCATCTGACCGAGGTTAAAAAGTGATGGTGTTGTTGTTTGTTTGTGGATTCTGCTCCAGTTATTCCTTTACCTGTTGTTTACTGTAAGTATCTATTTACTTAAACAGTTACTTACTGTATAAACACTGTTGCTGACATTACATTTACTTTGGTCTGTAGTTGTAACCCAGTCTGTAATGTCATTTTTTTTGTAATTTACTGTTTTCTACAGTACATAAAATCATCCTGCATAATGTAAAGAAAAATATAATCTTAATACCTTTAATATTGACTGAGCAAGGTCACACTGTAAAAAAATTTGCTGTAATTATGCAGCTGGTTGCCAGTAACTTACTGTAGAAGATAAAGACTGAAAATGTTTCATGTTCATTTAACTTTAAACAAACTGTTGCCAGTAAATGACATAAATGTAAAATCTACAGTAAGTTACTGGCAGCTAGTTGCCAGTAACACCCAGTAATACTGTAATTTCTACAGAAATTTTTTACAGTGCATGTCAAAGATTGAAATCAATGTGAAATTGAACCTTATAGATTATAAAACTTTAACCTGGATTTCAGAAAAAAATGACACTTAAAACTAGATGTTTAAAGGCACTTGTCTCTAAAGTACATACTGTAATTCTCATTGTGTGTGCGATTAGGATGCTATTGTGTTGCTATGCGGTTGCTACGGTGTACGGTGACTTTTTTTCATGGCATTGCTATGTGGTGGTTACTAGAAAGCTGTATGTGGTTGTGAGATGTTTGCTTATTATAATATCAGTCTATGATATTCTGGTCTTCAATGCATTTCCTTTCATAAAATTACAACATTTTACTAGACTTATTATTATACAGTTGGGTGCTGTAGAATACTCCAGTGGTTAGTGATCTAGGCTAGTAACCACAAGCCTGTAGGTTTAAATCCAAAACGAGCCATCCTTGAGCAATTATCATTGTGTCCTTGAAAAGAGGCTTAACCTCAGGTTGCTCCAGGGAGGATTGTCGCCAGCATGCCAGCGTTCCATGAAAGTCACAGGAAAGAAATACACTGGCCATAAATAAACTCCTGTACACTTATTATTGACACTGCAATTCTGATGATGTTTAGATAAAATAAATATAGATACAGTAAATGTTACTTGTGTGCATAGTAAGGCTGCACAATTAATCGAAAAATTAAACGGGATTAACAATTACGGGTGAAACAATTACGTAATCGCCAAAAGCCTTAAGTACACTGTAAAAAAATTCCATAGAAATTGCAGCTGGGTTGCCGGTAACTTACCGTAGATTTACATTTATGTTTTTTACTGGCAACATTTTGTTCAAAGTTAAATGAACATTAAACATTTACAGGTCTTTGTCTTTACAGAGTAAAACTAGAAAGGCGGCATCAGGCGAGGCATTCTGGGAAACAAAATCTGAAGCAAAAAACAGAAAAAGGTTGACGATGATTTCTGGTTCCCAGAATGCTTTGCATGAGGCTGTTATTGTATGGTTTTATTCTGTAAAGATAAAGACTTGTTAATATTTAAAATGTATTTAACTTTGAACAAACTCTTGCCAGTAAATAACATAAATTTAGCCTGACTACGTCAGACTTCGTACTTCCGCTAAATTTCATTACGCTTCTGTACTCAGTCTGAGATACCTCCCATTCAAACCGTTTTCCACCGGTCTCAAAACGACCGTCCAATCAACGAACAGAGGGCGGGCTGAGAGCCGTGACGTAGACGCTAAACGCCGAATCACGGTTGAAGTCTGTTGAGGACATGGAGACACAGAAAGCTCTGTTGTGGAGAACCGGCACTTGCCAACTTAAACCCGAACAAGAAAAGTGTTTGTTAAACATTTGAATGGAGATTATGTTGTTGCCCTGCTCCCGACAAGTTTTTGGAAAAGTTTAATTTATCAACTTTACCGATCGTCAGCGAGAAACTGTGTGCAGCACAGCTTGACGTGCACAACGATCGAGAAATCATGGAAGGGAATTATATTGTTCACAGTTAATGTTGGAGGACGCGTGGGCAAGCATTCTTTGGTGACATTCCTGATTAACCAGAAAATAAGGTAGGGAGATTTAATTTACATATGGTTGTGGTTGTCTGGTGGAAGAGTTTGAGAGGAGAGAGGGGCTTTCCTCCCGTTAGACGTGAGTGGAAAGCCACCGTAAGGATAGTGTTCAACTAGCTCTGGCCCGATTTACTTTACATAATCTGCAAAAGTCGTTCATAGCCATGTTAACTCTGGTATTTCGCTCGATGGGTTTGTTTTCACATCATACGTGTATTTTACAGCAGAGATTCGATGCGGCTGATCCGGTGTCATGAGCAATCCAGTCCCCCCGAGCAATTCGGTCCCCCCTAGGACCCCGATTGGTATCTACACTAATGCCTGCTCAAAAATGTGTCATTGCAATATCTCGTCTGCATACGCGGCTAAGCTAATTATGTTGTACAAAATAGAAACATTACATTTTTAAAAAATAAAAGTTAACTAAAAAAACTATATAATTCATGTTGCAGAAACGTCAGTACTTTTGTGTCATCATCTGCTTTACAAAAACAATACTTTTATTTTTTGTAAATTATTAACATACCTTACGGAATATATATTTTTAATAGTAAAAGTGTAGTAATCATGGCTTATAATTATGATTTAAATGTGTGATTCAACTATGTAGTAATCATGTTTTGTATAAGTAATTAATGAGTAAGTAATTGTATGTAGACAGTCAAAAGTGGAAATGGTACAGTATAATAATCTAAATAATAAATTGACACAAGCAATGTGTAGATCAGATCTCCCACCTATAGCCTCATTTATATACTACTATATGAAACATATAATTTAAAAGACATCAATTGTAATTTTAACAACGTTCTAACTACATAAATCATAACGCGATTTTGTATGAATTGTAATAAGGCGCTAAGAAAACTACCCACGAGGAGTTTTTTCAGCCAATGGAGTCGCGCGGGGTCCTAGGGGAGACCGAATTGCTCGGGGGGACCGAATTGCTTACGACACCGGCGCATAAAGCACATCATATCCAAATGTTATGTGTGATTGGCTTACGTTTAGACCAATGATTTTAAACTTCAGACAAGCCCCTCCCACGAGAAGGAAAACGATTGTCAATTATGCCCAGCCAGACTCTGGGCTCTATCTTACACCCGGCGCAATGCAGCGCAATGCGCGACGCAAGTGTCTTTCGCTAGTTTCCACCCTAATTTTCACGTTTAGCGCCGCGTTGTTTAAATAGCAAATGCATTTGCGCCCCCTTTGCGCCCATGGGCGTTCTGGTCTGAAAAACGAGGTGTGTTCAGGCGCATTGTTGGCGCGTTGCTATTTTGAGGCAACTAAAATAGACTACGCCATTGACCAACAAAAACCTGGTCTAAAGTCTAAAGTCAATGGCGCAATGTGTTTTATGTTATTTAAAGAGCGCATTAGTAAAATGCGCCTATAAACGGGAGGACAACGCGGGTTTGCTTATCACAAAGTACATGAATGCGCAGCAGCACAAAAATGCTTTTAAATATGAAAGATTAAAGGATTGAATGTAAAAGATTATTATTGAGTCTCTTGGACATAATTGAGGACTTATTATGAGACGTTAGAAGGCGCAAAGAGCTGCTTCACCTGCAGCCTGGTAAGTAAATAAATGCTTTGCTTTGAACAAATGCGTGTTTTTAAATGTTTGTTTTTTTTAATGCTACCTCACGGATTTATTGTATATGATGACGATGACTCTGTACCTGTGGATATGGTGAGATGAGAAACATTTTTAAGTAATGCTTAAAAAAACTCTTTGCTAAAAAAACGCTGTCCAAAGTGCTGAAACGTGAGGAGAGCCGTTTGTAAATTCTTTATCTCCTGTTTGTTACAAATAAAGTATTTTTAGAGTACAAACCTTATCTTAGATACTTGTAAATTATGTTTTGATGATATTGGATAACCATACATTTAAAGCAATTACAAGCCTGCTTTTTACTTCCATGACTAAAAGAAAACGGGTTTTAAAGGTTTTAATAAAAAAATAACAATTTCAATACCAGTGAAAAACAACACAATTATTTAACAATAATCTTAAACTGGGGATCTTCTTCCTCTGCTTAGTTTTTCAGTTTATAAAGTCTGTCATCTAAATAGGGATTAGACATAGCGCCAGCGCAACTTGCTTTTAAAGGGGATGAGAGCTGAGTCTCTCATTGGTTTACTGCACGTTACGCCCAAAATACTCCCATTACAATAGGACCTACCCTTTTCGACCATGCGTTCGGCGCAAAAACCATTTTTCCCGTCGTTAAATTAGCAAAAGTAGATTCGGACACGCCCATTTAGACGTTGCGTTGTGCGCTTTAGACAATGCGCTTAGATCGTTAAAATAGGGCCCAATGTCTATGAAGCGAAGCAAAATAGCAGAGGATGGTATTACCAGGCTAACATAAATTTAAATCTATGGTAAATTACCGGCAACCCAGCTGCAATAACATTGTAATTTCTACGGAATTTTTTACAGTGTACAGCTGTCCATTTGTGTTCATTTCTGTGCATTTTGGCAGTATGTTTGGGTACAGTGATGAATCGGAGATTTTAAAATTATAAGTTGACGTGTCCTTTAGCTATTTGTTTCGGATTTTTACTAAAAACATAACTCACATAATTATTTGTAATTTACATTTAGCTTTGGATATTTTGAATTTCCATTGAAGCTGCTTTACATAAGTTATAAAACATTTCAGAACTTTAATGTAAAATCTATATATTGGCAATAATAATTACAATACCAAGGTGAATAATTGTTAATTATGATTTTTGACATAACCGTGCATCCCTAGTGCATACAGTAGGTTTACGTTTAACACAGCTGTAAACGATTTTTGTAGTGGTTAAGTTTTCATCAAAGTTTTATTGTTTGAACCAAATTGGGTTTTTGTGAGCCTAGAGTCATATTTACTCAATATAAGCAATTTCATATTGATTGATTAAGAAGGAGTCTGTCAAGACCATGAATATGTATTTAACCCTTAAGAGTTCCTAGGGACATTTTGTGCCATTTTGATTTTGATTTTAAAACCATCTTGACTGTGATGATTGAATATTGCCCAAACTTGCCAAAGGTTAATCATTTTTGATACATTTTAGAATATTGGTTTCAGTTTTTTTAATTAGCTTAAAATGGCTAAGCTACGCAAAAACCGACTAATGTGTTCCTTCGGACAAAAAATGCCCCATTGAAAACCATTATAACTACCATTTTTGACCCCCCATTTATCTTAACATAAACTAATACATACCTTTATGTCAATATATCATTTTAAACTACTGGCCTTGAAGTTTTAATTTTTATACTTGTCCACCAGGTGGCGCTACTTTTTACCATTTCATGCATTCATCAAAATGTCACATATTTTGCTGTTTTCTGCGGACCGCATAGCTGCTGAAAAGATAAACCTTTAATGTTGAAAATTGGTGTGTGTGTAAAAAAAGTGTGTCTGAGTGGTAAGGGGGTGGGGTGATGTCGGGGTGGGGTCGGTGATGAGTGGGGCAGGGGGGCATATTCAACATATCCAAATTCTTCTCTCTTTGAAAGGCACATTCTGCGTTATAAACTAATTCAGTAATAAAAACGATGAGAGGCCAGAACTGAAACAAAATCAATCTTCATTTTGTTTCTCGCTCATGTTGTTTATGCAAATACACTGCTATAAGTATGAACAGTATAGCAGAAGTAGTGAAAATGGCAAGGCATTACAGCACACATAAGGCTCCTGAAATAATCATGCACTTCAAGAGCGAGGATGGCACCTCATCTTCCTCCGAGGATTCTGAGGTCGACACGGAGGCCTCAGAGGTAGAAGTAGATCAGCTGGAGTCTAATTCATTAGAAGGATCTTCAGAAGACTTGTCAGAAGGTGAGAGTGGAGAGGAGATGGATGAAGTGGCGGCAGGATGGACGTCAAAAATGGAAAAATCTTCTGGTCTCCCACAAACATGGAGACGCTCCGCTACTTTCCAGCAGCCAGAGATTTGATCCCAGGGCTCACACACTATGCCACTGTCCGAATCAGCCCTGACTTCAAGCTTTTCATTGATGCTGATGCATGAAATCCTGCAGCATATTGGGGCCATGACAAACCTACATGGGAGACAGTCACAGACTGGAGAGATCTTGAGACAGAGAAACTGCAGGCTTATGTGGGGCTGCTCATTCTGACCGGTGTTTACAGATAAAAAAATAATTAGCTCTCAGTCTCTGGAGTGAGAAATCAGGACAGGTCACTATTTGGGCTACGATGTCCCACAAAAGGTTTTACGACATCAGCTGAACACTGTGGTTCGATTAACGTTAACATATTGGCATTTAAAGGGTTAAAATTTCCACAAATTTAATTAATATTTGACATGTATGTTTCAGGAAGAAGTAGTGTTAAAAGATTTAATAGTTTAAAGTGGAAAAAAATATTGATGTATGATATTTTTAGAGCAGGTTTTGGGAAGGTGTCATTTTGGTGTCATTTTGGCCTTAGGATCACAAGTGTGAGTTTTGTATAAAATCTGACCCTGTTCAAAAAATAACAATGCATGAAAATCAATGTTGCTACCAATCTTTGACCCATCCCATGGTATAATAATAATTATAATCAAATGGTAGTTCAAATGTTTTTTTGTGGGAAAATTTTTAGTTTTTTGTTTTTTCTGTTAAAAAAAACATGGACTAATGTAAACAAACAGGCATATAAAGGGTTAAAATTTCCACAAATTATATTAATATTTGATATGTATGTTTCAGGCAGAAGTAGTTCTAAAAGACTGCATCGTTTAAAATGAAAAAAAATATTCATGTATGATATTTTAGAGCAGTTTTTGGGAAGGTGTTATTTTGTGGCCTTAGGAACACTAAAGGAAGTTTTTTATAAAATCTGACCCTGTTCAAAAAACAACAATGCATGAAAATCAATGTTGCTACCAATCTTTGACCCATCTCGGGTATAATAATAATAATAATCAGATGGTGGTTCAAATGTGTTTTTTGGAAAATATTTAGTTTTTTTGTTTTTTCTGTTAAAAAAACATGGGCTAATGTAAACAAACAGGCATATAAAGTGTTAAAATTCCCACAAATTATATTAATATTTGATATGTATGTTTCAGGCAGAAGTAGTTCTAAAAGACTGCATCGTTTAAAATGAAAGCAGATATTGACGTATGATAATTTTAGAGCAGTTTTTGGTAAGGTGTCATTTTGTGGCCTTAGGAACACTTAAGGAAGTTTTTTATAAAATCTGACCCTGTTCAAAAAATAACAATGCATGAAAATCAGTGTTGCTACCAATCTTTGACCCATCTCAGGGTATAATAATAATAATAATCACATGGTGGTTCAAATGTGTTTTTTGAAAAATATTTAGTTTTTTTGTTTTTTTATGTTAAAAAAACATGGGCTAATGTAAACAAACAGGCATATAATGGGTTAAAATTTCCACAAATTATATTAATATTTGATATGTATGTTTCAGGCAGAAGTAGTTCTAAAAGACTGCATCGTTTAAAATGAAAAAAAATATTGACGTATGATATTTTTAGAGCCGTTTTTGGGAAGGTGTCATTTTGTGGCCTTAGGAACACTTAAGGAAGTTTTTTATAAAATCTGACCCTGTTCAAAAAATAACAATGCATGAAAATCAGTGTTGCTACCAATCTTTGACCCATCTCAGGGTATAATAATAATAATAATCACATGGTGGTTCAAATGTGTTTTTTGAAAAATATTTAGTTTTTTTGTTTTTTTATGTTAAAAAAACATGGGCTAATGTAAACAAACAGGCATATAATGGGTTAAAATTACCACAAATTATATTAATATTTGATATGTATGTTTCAGGCAGAAGTAGTTCTAAAAGACTGCATCGTTTAAAATGAAAAAAAATATTGACGTATGATATTTTTAGAGCCGTTTTTGGGAAGGTGTCATTTTGTGGCCTTAGGAACACTTAAGGAAGTTTTTTATAAAATCTGACCCTGTTCAAAAAATAACAATGCATGAAAATCAATGTTGCTACCAATCTTTGACCCATCTCAGGGTATAATAATAATAATAATCAGATGGTGGTTCAAATGTGTTTTTTGAAAAATTTTTAGTTTTTTGTTTTTTCTGTTAAAAAAACATGGGCTAATGTAAACAAACAGGCATATAATGGGTTAAAATTACCACAAATTATATTAATATTTGATATGTATGTTTCAGGCAGAAGTAGTTCTAAAAGACTGCATCGTTTAAAATGAAAAAAAATATTGACGTATGATATTTTTAGAGCCGTTTTTGGGAAGGTGTCATTTTGTGGCCTTAGGAACACTTAAGGAAGTTTTTTATAAAATCTGACCCTGTTCAAAAAATAACAATGCATGAAAATCAATGTTGCTACCAATCTTTGACCCATCTCAGGGTATAATAATAATAATAATCACATGGTGGTTCAAATGTGTTTTTTGAAAAATATTTAGTTTTTTTGTTTTTTTATGTTAAAAAGACATGGGCTAATGTAAACAAACAGGCATATAATGGGTTAAAATTTCCACAAATTATATTAATATTTGATATGTATGTTTCAGGCAGAAGTAGTTCTAAAAGACTGCATCGTTTAAAATGAAAAAAAATATTGACGTATGATATTTTTAGAGCCGTTTTTGGGAAGGTGTCATTTTGTGGCCTTAGGAACACTTAAGGAAGTTTTTTATAAAATCTGACCCTGTTCAAAAAATAACAATGCATGAAAATCAATGTTGCTACCAATCTTTGACCCATCTCAGGGTATAATAATAATAATAATAATCACATGGTGGTTCAAATGTGTATTTTGGAAAATATTTAGTTTTTTTGTTTTTTCTGTTAAAAATAACATGGGCTAATGTAAACAAACAGGCATATAAAGGGTTAAAATTTTCACAAATTATATTAATATTTGATATGTATGTTTCAGGCAGAAGTAGTTCTAAAAGATAGCATCGTTTAAAATGAAAGAAAATATTGACGTATGATATTTTTAGAGCAGTTTTGGGAAGGTGTCATTTTGTGGCCTTAGGAACACTTAAGGAAGTTTTTTAAAGGAACTCTTGAGGGTTAACATTTCAAATATGAAGACACTGTGGTGATGCATGTCAATAAAAGCCATCAGTGTGCTCCAATATTTGTACTAGATTTAACATTTACGCGTTTGGCAGACGCTTTTATCCAAAATGACTTTTTTATCAGTATGTGTATTGCCTGCGTTCAAACCTTTTGCACTGCTTATGCAATGCTCTACCAATGAGCCATACAGGAGCACAGATTTTCAGTATGTTTGCTTGTTTGTTTCATTCAAAGTATAAATTGTAAATGTGATTATTTAGACATGAAACAAACCACACTACTGGGGCACCATTCATGCCAATAGGACAAATGTTTGCTAAAGATATTTAAAAACAACCTGGGTTGACTAACATACTCTCTGGGCCGGATCTGTACTGGATCCGCGCCGAAGTCAGCAGCTCCGGTGCGGATCTGGTGCAGATCAGGGCTGGGTTTCTAGATAACGATTGAACTTAGCACTTAAAAGCGCTTTCTACGAGCTACTTTACGAACATTCGTCGTTCATTTAAGTGCGTTTCCCAAAAATGCACGTATAACGATCGCTCGCAGCTGGGTTTTAAGTGCTACTTATGAGTCGCTATCCGTATGTCAAGTGCTAAAATGTCACCAATAGAATGACTCAAATTTGTAGCAGAAGCTTGTTTAGGCTAATGATCTTTAGCCGATGTGCACTAATATTTTTATAATATTTTTTTTGTTCAATGATTTTTTAAATGTTTTAAAATTGTTCAGAATGAAATATTCTTTTCCGTATTTAGTTAGGACTCGTCCCACTGCAAAATGCCTTCTGCATTTTATATTATAGTTTAGATTATTATTATTATTTGTTGTTTATTATCTATGTTTATTTATTATTATGGAGTATTGTATTGTACCGTAAATATTTATTTGGTTTCTTTAAGTAGATGCCATACCCTTCAAAACATTTTTTACTGTAGCCTAGATGAATTATAGTAGCAATTGGTAGTAACAATTATCAATTTGCTAGTACCAACTTTTACCAAAGTTGTACCAAATACGTTTTCCTTCTTTATTAATTTACGTTTAGTCATTTATATTTGATTTCTCATGTGATCTTTAAACATATTTTATTAAAGTAATTTAAACAAATAAACAAAGAAAACACCAATAAATAAATAAAGCATACATTTAAAACATTACATTATCGTTATTGCAGGAGTGCAATTTGCTGGTTGTCCTGCAGGTGACCTTGTAACACTGTTGTCTTAAGATGCACTTATGAATGAACGATTACTCGTAGATCTAAGATGATTCTGAAGTTCTATTTAAGTCACAAAGCTTTTGGGAAACGACCCGTAATTCTAAGAAGATTCGTACGATCCTTTTTACGATCTACTTAGCCTTACGATGCTTTTGGGAAACCCGGCCCTGGCCTGGATTCAAGTGATGTCTGGGATTGCATCATTAAATGGCCATACGGATATGTGACCCTGGACCACAAAATCAGCCATACGGGTATATTTGTAGCAATAGCCAACAAAATTATCGATTTGTTTATGCTAAAGATCATTACACTGTAAAAAAAATTTTAACTCAAATTTACACGTCACTTCAACTTACTTTTATTTATCTTGACCAGAGATGAGTTGTTATAACTACAGATGAGTTGTTATAACTTATAAAATAAAGATGACTTTATTCAACTATATTATGTAAGCTGTAGCAAATAGTAAGTTGACATGACTTGAAAATCTGAGTTGATTCAACAAAAAAATTTAAGGCAGCAAAGATTGTTTACAGTGTAGAATATTAACTCATTCCCCACCAGCCTTTTTTTTAAAGTTGCCCAAAAATTTCCATAGAAATTACAATGGTATTGCAGCTGGGTTGCCGGTAATTTACCGTAGATTTAAACTTGTGTCACCCACTGGCAAGAGTTTGTTCAAAGTTCAACACACTTTAAATATTAACAAGTCTTTATCTTTACATAATAAAACTATACAATAACAGCCTCATGCAAAGCACCCTGGGAACCAGAAATCATCATCAACCTTTTTCTGTTTTTTGCTTCAGATTTTGTTTCCCAGAATGCTTTGCTTGATGCCGCTCTCTTAGTTTTACTCTGTAAAGACAAAGACCTGCAAACGTTAAATGTTCATTTAACTTTGAACAAAATGTTGCCAGTAAATAACATAATTTTAAATCTACTGTAAATTACCGGCAACCCAGCTGCAATTTCTACTGATTTTTTTACAGTGCAGCATTTTTTGTGATTTTCACAAAAGTTTCACAAAATGCCTTCCAGTAAAATTTTCTTTAAAAATGATAAACAGACCCTCTGCTTTCAAACAAACAATAAACAAACAAACAAACAAAACAGAAAAAAAAACGTTTCATCCTATCTATATTTTTTCCCTGCTTATAAATTCTTAAATCTAAATATTTTTCTTAAAAAAAATTGCAAAAAGCTGAAATAATTGCAGTTTTTGTAAAGGAATTTTGTTAGAGATCAGAATCAGTACAATTATCAAAACATACACGGAGTTTAAAATTAATAAATAATTTTTTGCTTCAGTTTTTTATAAACTGGGTAAGTGATCGCCATCTAGTGGATAATCGTGGTATTACTGACTACCATAAAAACTCATCAGGAACACGTCTTTTCATGCAAATGTTTTCTCTTAATTGACGATAACTCAATGGCAGGAAAGGAGTTTAGTAAAGATCATTTTGCTACCGCAAATATATCAAAAATGTTTTCAGCATTAGTAATATGTGTTGCTAAGGACTTCATTTGGACAACTTTAATGGCGTAATGTGTAATTTTTGAACCCTCAGATTCCAGATTTTCAAATATTTATATCTCAACCGAATATTGCCATATACTAACAAACCATACATCAAAAAAAAACGTATTTATTCAGCTTTTAGATTATGTATAAATCTCAATTTCAAAAAATTGACCCTTATGATTAGTTTTATGGTCCATGATAACAAATGCACTTTGTTTCTTTCAATAACACAGATAAAGCAAAAGAGAGAGCCTTTATTTCCACTAACAAATAATGCTAAGCATTTTCACGACTCCGCCATAACAGGCCGAGATGCATGTATGCAACATTTTGTGTTGCTTCGAGCGAATTTGCTCCAGGCTCATACATTCTGAATGCATGATGTGAAAATGAGTCTGATGGTATTGGTTGTATCCGTCTTATCATACAGAGCGGATCTCTTGTTCTATACTTTATGAAGCACACATGCATATGTAATGAGACAGAGAGAAAGTCTTTGCAATTTTAAATCTGCATTAACTCTGATAAACCAAAGACCAGAGGGTAAGTTGAATACAAAGCGCCGGAGGGTCCGACTCTATACTGGTGTTTCAGTCATGGCGTACCCTCTGGCTTTGCTGAGCTACAAAGACCACAGAAGTGCTGCTGCTCTGTTGATTTAGCAGTGCTCAGCTGTGGATGGGTAAAGTCAGGTTTCCCAAAGGAACGGCCCGTAGGGTCCTAAAGCCCAATCATTTTATGATATATCTGGTTGGAGGAACGGCAGCAAGACTTTTATCAGCAATACCAGATGTAGCCTGGAGCCATTTTCCAGCCGTCTCATGAGTGAAAAGGTCTTCTTTCTCCTTAGGCATACTCAGATGAGTTTATGTAAAATAGGAGTCGTTTTATTAATATTTTTGTATGCATTTGGGTTTGATATTTCGCAGTTAACTGTTTAGACTTAGTAAGAAATAAGTCCTCACTTTCCACTTCATTTGATTATTACCTTATTTCAGGGGCGTAGCCAGCATCTTCAAAGTGAGGGGGACAGGGACATGTATGCATAAATAAATAAATAAATAAATAAATAAATAAATATATATATATATATATATATATATATATATATATATATATATATAAAAATAAAAAAATAAATATATATATATATATATATATATATATATAGCAAAATAAAGTAAACTGTGACATATTATACCCAAAATATTCCTGTTACGGTTTACCAGTAAAATCAATAAAAAATTGGGACCAAAAATTATGTAGACATGTTGTTTTGCTTAAGTGTTTTTTCTTTTATTTCAGTAAATGGTCGGGGAAAAAACAAATAATAAATAAATAATAGAAAACAAATAATAAATAAATAATAGAACAAATAACAGAACAAATTATGAGTAATAGCCCACATACCCTGTAATTATAATATAACAAGCATACAAATAAACAATGCTTTTTATGTTTTTCATGTTGGTCTCTAGAAACGTAATCAAATGTAAAATAATACTGCATGCACAGTCTTATACTGCATTGCCGAAATTAAGTATAGATTGATCCTTTTTGCAGTTACAAAAGTTAATCAGTCAAGACAAATGAATGATTTTTTATTTGTCTGTTGTTTGAGTAACATTAAAAACAGCATACTTTTACTTGAGAGTAAAAGTTTTTTATCAATTTGCATAAATATGTGCGTTTAAGCGTAGATAACATGAACATTAGCTGTCTAAAGCATTAAGATGCAGGTTTCCAGGCATGCGCTTCGAGTATGCATACATGCAACATTTTTAAACAGCATATGAGTATATCTGTTTTGCATTTTTTTTTGTGCTTAAAGGGGGCATGTCATGAAAATATGACTTTTCCATGTTTTAGTGCTATAACTGGGTCCACGGTGCTAGGAAATGTGAAAAAGATCAACCCAGTGACTGAGTTTTGGTAAACCATTCTCTGCAAGCATGCGAAAAACAGGTATTTGAAATTTGGTTCCCTCTGTGATGTTGGTAATACCACCCCTTAATCTGCGCTATCCAACCACGGCATTGCCATTTAGTGCAGATTTGAGCTCATTTGCATTTTAAAGAACACACCCAAAACGACACATTTTTGCTCACACCTACGAAGTGACAATTTTAACATGCTATAATAAATTATCTATATGATATTTTGAGCTAAAACTTCACATATGTACTCTGGGGACACCAAAGATTTATTTGACATCTTAAAAAAGTCTTGTGAAATGTCCTCTTTATCTTTAAATTGGCAATGCCTAGATTCATGTGAAATAGCATGCCTGACCTGATCAAGCAAGGGACTTCTGCCCTGTTCCTGTTTTACTCTTTTAAATCTTAAACAGACCAGCGTGCATGAAAGATGCTACGCTCACTGGAAAATTGGGTTCATGTTACTTCACTGCAATCTAGAGCCCTTTTCACACAGACATTCCGTAAAATACACGAGACAGGCATCCTGAATTTTTCCGGAATAGTTGGAGTTTTTGTTCATTCACACTGCCAAAATTACACGGCATCTGATGGTCCCGGAAAGACACGTGACCTGTTGAAAGTCCCGCCCTCTCTTCTACGCAGCGTCTGAAGTTTGCAAAGTATTTATTATTCCTATTTCCAGAAACAACTCGCGTGCATTTTTGTTTATAATAAGACTACAAAGGAGTGCGTGAACGCACAGCTCTATGCTGGTGAATGATTTCAGCTTCAGAGTGGATATTTGACGAACTCCCTGATCTCTGCTTTAACTCTTTCACCGCCAGCGTTTTTTAAAAAAGTTGCCAGCCAGCGCCAGCGTTTTTCATCATTTTCACAAAAGTTTAATGCCTTCCAGAAAATTTTCTTCTTCAAATATATAAACATACAATATATCAAATAAAAGAACAGACCCTCTGCTTTCAAACCAAAAAAGCTGTTTCATCCTACCTTCAGCAGTTCTTTTGCAATCAGCTTTTGAATATGGGTAGGTTTCTGCAAAAACACCACATTTTGAGCAAAAAGCAGAGATAATTCCATTTTTGTGACTGACTTTTCATAGAGATCCCATTCAGAGTGATCTTTAAAACAGACACGGACATGCAGCTGTTTGCCATAGGGCAATACTTCCGGGTTTAAAAAGTTGCAGAAGACCTAGTGGATAATAGCGCTATTGCGGAAAGACGGAAATACTCATCATTGGCGGGGAAGCGTTTTCTCTTGATTGACGAGATATCTCGTCAATGGCGGGGAAAGAGTTAATACAGTTTTTAGACATTTCTCATTGTGATTGTTTATATGCATTTAAAACCCGCATTTTGAGGAACTGAACGATATATCTTGTTGGGATGACGCGCAGGTATTTTCGTTTATTATAGCTCAAATGAGCACGTGACGCGATATTCTTTTATGCTGCTGAATGATCTCCGTTTCAACGCAGTAAATGACAAGCTAACTTACCTGATTCTGCTTCAGTCCAGTTTGCTGACATTTCTCGTCGTGAATGTTGTTAATTCCTTATTTTAAAGAGTTGAACCAACTTCATGTTGCCATGACACGCGCGTCCACACTACGGCACGTGCGTCATTGTTTATGCGTCTCATTTATCATTTCCTGATAACTGCTTCAATCTATTTTGCAACATTTCTCGTGGTGAATGTTTATATGCATGTTATCTCTCGTTGTAAGGAGCTGAACCATAACTTGTGTTGTACGACACGCCCATTACGGCATTCTTGCGACTTCTTGTTCACACAGAGGGTTATCCGTGTATTGGACTAGGTCCTCTTTCCGGCAACGATCCCAGAAGATTAACGGGACGAGTTTGTGTTCACACAGACGCTTGTCTTGCAATTTTACGGGTATTTTCTGGGACCAAAGGTCTGTGTGAATGGGGTTTAAGTAACCAACAAAAATACATGGGAGGAATGGTGGCGACGAGTTGAAAACTGTGGGGGACATGTCTGTGTCCCGCATGATCTACGCCGTTATTTGGTGTATTTTGATATTTTTTTTATGATATCCCAAGTTAGTCATAAGAAATTAGCAGTAATGTTTGGAGTGTTCGGTAAATAATATAAAATCGAATGAGCTTTGGAATGATTGCTATTTATTACATTTTTATAGGTTTAACCGTAATTCCAATTAAATATTTTTATTGCCTTTATTTATGCATATTAGTACATAAAAAGATATTGGTACCAAATGTATACATATATCTATCTAATGGTATATTTTTCAGAGGGTACTGCCCAAGGGACCATTTGTTGGACCATTTTTCTGTGTCTTCTGTAAAGCTGTAAAAAGCACAAAAAACCGTTTGAATTGTTATTAAATAACAACAGTATAGCTTTCGGCAGTGGCACATATTACCATTAAATATTACCAACCCAAATAAAAAAACACTCTCACTGAGGCTCATCCAAGCAGTTAAACTTGATCACATTTTGTGATTTTAATAGAGCTATGCTGACACAAACAACCAACTGTCCATGTCTTGGTTATTCTTTTGCAGAAAGGATCAAAGATAATTTACCTTTCTAGGCCAAGAGTTTTAAAGTCTAATCACATTGAACTTGACATATTGCTTTCTATAGCTCAGAGGACACATAAACATATATAACCCCAGATAAAAAGCACAACCAGTGCCAGCCATAAAAAATCATGTTTCCCAATGCTGCCAAACCCTTTCTCTTAGCATCAGCACATGCAACGACAGCACAGATCCAATAACTCAAATGAGGAAGAAAAATAATCAATATTGTTATCCCCACCCTTCAAATCCCTCACCATCCGGCTCATAGCGACTCACGACACACAATGACCTTCACGCATCCGTGCGCAGGCCGTGTTTATTCGGCTCGGCTAATTATCGCTCGGATTCAGAGGCCGGTGGTAATAAGCACGACATCAGAGGTTGACGGGAAATTAGAGAACTGAGATAGAGAAAGTGAACAGGAGGAACCTCATCATTACAAGCACCCTCGTTTATTCCACGTCCTCTTTTATCTCCGACAGCACCTGCCCTCGTAGTCGCCAAAGCTTCACGTCTCGAGAAGAGAATTTAGGGCAAGTGGGTGTCTGATTTTTTTTGGAGAAGTAAAGGTGGAGATATAAATTTGAAACAACAGAAGGTGCCGCTGAGCATCCTCGGCTGTCGTGCAGTCTGACTTAACAACTAAATGAAACGAAAATCTCTTTAGATTCGCGCTCGCTGTGAGTACAAAGCCACTGTTTGGAGAGCTGATTGGCTGGTGAATTGAAGCCTTCCTCAATGTGCAGGGACTCATTTAGTTGCCCGAGGCAACGGTGGCGCAGACCTCGTACCCAAGGTGCCGTTTCCAAACCGAATTTGATGCTGTTTGATCCCGACAGCGTGCAATCAACAACTCAGGACAGTTTTATGCTTGTTCTGATGGTTTTACATGGCGCAGGTGGTCGTATTTCTAATGAGCTATCAGGTGACCTCCAAAAATCCTTGCCTGTCTGTAAAATACCATTACTGACACGGGGATGGTTTTGGCACTTGCTCAAATGGAAAATAAATTATCCTTTGCACCCACGTGCACTACTCAATACTGCGTGTATAAGTGGATGCGTGTGTGAGAGAGAGTTCAAGCACGTGACTTTTGAAAATCAAACAGAATTCAATTTGTTGTCCATTATAACTACGCCGTTGATCGAGTGAAGGGTCTATATAATTGCTCTTTTGCTTTAATAGTCTCTCTTAGGGATGTGCAAAACAAAACACTAGTCATAATTGACTAGTCCGTAGGTAGTTAGAATGACTTGTTGACTAGTCGGTGTTAAAAAAAAATGCTGAATAATTAGACAACAGCAGCAAAAACACATTAATGGATGGAGATAAATAAGCACAGTACTTCTTCCATTGCACAAAACTATTAAAGTCTTCATAAGTTAGGCTCTGATACATGCACTTGCATTTACATTTATGGATGATTCTCACGAAAACTTGGTTTTAAAAATGTCAAGCATGAAAATGTAAAAATTGCTTAAATTTACTTTTATTCCCACCAGACATTGAATAACAAAGTCTGGAGTAAATGGGAACATTAATTTAAAAACTTTTACTTATCATTTAACACTTTTTGTAACATAATTAAAAAAATTGGTCCTAAAAAATCTCATTACCGCAACAGTCAGAAAACATCAACACTGACATATTTTCAAAATGACATGACCTGAAAGAACATAATTTGGAGATTCTGCACATGCATTTAAAATCAAAGTATTATGCTTCTATTAATTAAAGTAACATTTAATAAGCATCTGTTGTGGTAATGATAATCAAAATGTCGTGAAAGCATTCTGACAAGACAATATTTCAAATTAACTGTAAAAAAATGATCTTACCTGGTAGCCATCTTGAAGTAACTGGTCCATGTGCTTGGTCACTCAAAATCAAACTTTATTAAAATTCTGTATGTGTGCTTAAACTGTTCTCAAAAAGTGTTGCGGAGGATGAGAACATCAGGCATGGACACATCATTTTCCTAATTTTTCTTCATTATTATTATACATGAATATTCAGTCATCTAAAGTAGTCTAGCAAAACATCCATTTATTTTTTTTCTTAATATTTTTGTGTAAATTTGATTAAATTACAACATAACGCAAGTTCAAACCCAGCCGGACACATTGCGGTAAGGAGAATTTCAGCAGAAAATCAGATAAAATTTACAATTATAAATTCTTATGTTGAAATCACACATTGTGCAAGGTAGAACACAGTATTGTGTTAATTCTGATGCTTTTTAATGTTACTATATTACACATTTTAAAGCTAAAATCATTAGTGCCGTGGTGTTTCAATGGTTTCGTGAGAATCACCCTTATGCATTTTAATTAAAATTCAATCTTTACATTGTTTTGTCAACGTTGCTAGCACAATGCTCTACCAGTTGATACATACATCCTAGATGCAGAATTATAGCCTTCATATAAATGGTACCTTAGACTCACAGGGTGTTATCCCTCGCTGTGCATTAGATAAGAAATATTGTGTGTGCGACATCAAACGGTTTAAGCCTTTCTCTACAGACATCCAAGAGCGAAAGAATTAGCAACAGGCTGCAGAAAAAAAACGCAGCAGGAATAAACCTGTGGGTTTTGTATAATAATGGTAATGTTGCAATAACAAGCAATTTGAGTAGCTGTGATTGTTTTCATTACTGTTCAATGCAACTTTAAAATTCGAAACATAAAAAAAATTAAACATCTAAACTGACTAGTCTTATTTTTTATGTAATATGGCAGTGTTTATTATAAACAATTTATCCGTGCAAGTCATAATTTTTGTTAAGAAAATATGTGCCCTCATTAACTTAATAATCAAATAAAATTTGATCATGTACTTCCGCTCTCTTGTGGCGATCATTCTCTGATGAAGTCAGCTAGATGGCTTGGGCGGGAGCATTTGTTAACTCCGCCCCCTCAAATTGTCAGTCTGATGTCAGTTTCATTTCTGAATAGCCTCATTCACACAGCACTTTGGTCCAAAAAATTTCCCTAAAATTGGCAGGCAGCCTTTTGTGTGAACACAAACACATCCTGTAAATGTTTGGGGATCACTCCCGGAAAAATGGCCTAGTAATATTGCACGGAAAGCGTTGTGTGTGAACAAGATGCAGAAACAATGCCGTGAGAAGCGCTATCTGCACTATCTGCGCTGAAGCTAAGATTATTCAGCAGTATAAAAGAACAGTGTTGTGCCTGAACGAGTTCATTGAACGAAAGTTCATGAACTCGTTCATATTTTGGGCGAACGTGAACTGAACGTACTGTATTACTGCCTGATGAACGTTACTGTGAAGTCGTTCTTTCTGGTGCTTGTGAACGGCAGGCTCTCTCAGTTTAACGTCGTTCAATAGGGTGCCAGATTTCTATCTAGTCTTCCAGGCGAAAACCCACCTAAAACACAGGCCTTAATGTGTAGCGGAAAAAACACCCAATCTGGCAACATCCCCATCAGTGTTTCACGGCTGCACGCGTCATCAAAACAGCACTGACTCTGAACGCTGCTGAAGTTCCTGCCGCACTCACATAGTTTAACATTAAATAACATCATATTTGTACCAAATCGTTACTGATTAACATAGACTGCTAATGCATATCCTGGATCTCGAAATAGACTCTGACTAACCTCACGCTATTTAACGTGCACGTGTGGTGTGCAATACCTGCGAGTTGTCCTACTGTACACGTGACGCCTCACAACGCTTCTCGCCCGGTGTGCGACCCCCTTTGAAGCACCCGGCTAGCTTTTTAAGGTATGTGCAAGCAAATACAAAAATTAAAAGACAGTCAATGCTAATGTAAACCCTGGTTGGATAAGGATTTAAAGTTGGATATGAAGATGAAATCTGATGCATTTAGCATCAGTGTTAAAACTGATAAAATAATTGCTGTCTGTGGTTCTATATGGGCTATGCTGGCAATAATTTTTTTTTCATAATATGGGAAAAAGAACTATAAATTAGTTAATTTTTGGAACTCTGAACTAGTTCAAAATTTTGAAATATGAACTATGAATTGAACTTTGAGTTAGTTCATGTAGAAAGTGAACTTTCCCAACACTGTAAAAGAATAGCGCGTCTTGCGCACATATGAGCTTATAATAAACAAAAATTCACGCGCATCATCGCAACAAAAAATATTGTTCAGCCCTCTAAAAAGGGGGTTTTAAGTCATTCCCAGACAGCCTTTTTTTGAAAAGTTGCCCACCAGTATTTTTTGTGATTTTCACAAAAGTTTCACAAAATGCCTTCCAGGAAAATTTTCTTAAAAATATATAAACATACAAATATATTAAATGAAAGAACAGACCCTCTACTTTCAAACAAGCAAACAAACAAACACAAAACGGGGGGGGGGGGGGATTTTCATCCTATGTATATTTTTTTATCTGCTTATAAACTCTTAAATGTGGGTATTTTTCTTTAAAAATGCAATAATTGCACATCTAGTGGATAATGCCGATATTACAGATAACCATAAAAACTCACCAGGAACACGTTTTTACATGCAAATGTTTTCTCTTAATTGACAAGATAATTTATCAATGGAGGGGAAAGAGTTAAATGCACATTAACATTTATGATGAGAAATGTCTGCAAACTGGAATGAAGCAGAGATCAGGGAGCTCAAATCAGTCCCTCCAGAAAAACGCGATTGTGCGATCGCGCGATATATTGCATAATCAGCCAAAGTCCGCATATTTATGTGGGGCTGCATTTTTTCCAAATATGACGCACTTTCGCCGCATTAATTACATATTTCCGCGCACAAAATATGCGGGGCTTGCATGATTTCATTTTCGTAGCAAAAAGTCACATATATATTAGCAGAAAGTTGAAAAATGTTGCATTTACTTCCCAAAAGAGCAGCCGTGTCCTCTATTGCCATGGGAACATTATGAAGTGACGTGATTATGTGACGTGAACATCATTGCAGCTTTTGCAAGTTTCCGCAGTTTTTGCAATTTTCGCAAATTCCCGCAATTCCATCGCATAAATTACATAAATATCCCACATATTCCATCGCATTTTTTAAGAAAACGTGCCGCAAAATCGAGGATTTTTGCCCGCAACAATCATAAAAAAACTCAGTGTTTTTCTGGAAGGACTGTCAAATGTCAAAAATCCACAGCTGAGATCATTTACCAGCATACAAGAACAGCGCGTCATGCTCTCCTTTATACACAAATGCACGCATGTGGTCTCTGTATAGCGAAATAACAGATAATAAGCAAACTTCAGACGCTGCAGAGAAAAACCTACCAAGTGCAAGTCTTTAAACACGTCCTGTGTCTTTACGGGATCTGTGTAAATGCATGCAGATTCCGGAAAATCATTAGCAGTGTGAATGAACCAAAAATCAAACGATCCCGGACAAATCCCGGATGCATTTCCACATAAGCCACGCCTACTATTTTCCTAGCATTTTATTCTATTTCACTCAGAAATATGTCACAACATGGAAGTAAAGTTTAACGCAACTTCTGGTCCACAGGGACTTTAGGAGTATGAAAGTTATTCAATGAAAGATGAAACTTACGGGAGAGGGTTAACTGCTTTCAAAATGCTCCTAAAGATTTAACTTCTTCAAGTTATTTGAGAATGGCATCTTTGTTCAAAACCCCATTGCATTATGTATTAAACTCACTAGTTGTTGGATGAGTATCACCCCTTAACTTTGATCCATGCAACAGAATGGATCTTAAAGGTTCTTTATGGAACCATGCAGCTCTAGAAATAACCTTTAAGTAACCTTTATATTTAAGAGCGCACCTTTCTGCTTTTGAAACAGAAAGGTTCTTTGGATGTTAAAGATTCTTTATGGAACCATTCAGCCAAAAATAGTTCTTCTATGGCATCGCGAAGCACCTTTTTTTTAAAGTGCAGTTAACCAACCAAACCAACAGAAGCTACAAAATAATTGTATAGGTGCTCAAATTCATCCTGACACAATTAAATGAGAAATATTTTGTAAGAAAAGTATTGGTATGCTTAAAGTGCTGAGACGTTCATTTAAATGCAGACCTCACACTTTTTAACTAGACTGTTACAACAACAAAATGCTAAACAGGATTCAGGTCAGCAGAAAAGGCCGGTATCAATGAACATACAGCCCCCTCTGGACATTTTAATAAACTGGAAACGATGCAATGCAAGTGACTGCTTCTGGGAAACCTCTATGGTGGGATGGTAATGCTCATATACACCTGCAAACAGTTGCCTGCCAGTTGCATGTTTAACACAGGTTTATGCATCTCTATTCCCGAAGGACACCTCCGCTGTCTAGCCCCATCCAATTCAATGTCCGATCTGTTCATTTCATCAATTACTATGATGGAATTATCACTGGGAATTAAATACCGCAGCTATATGGCACAGACAACATACTTGTTTTGTTTCACTTTGATTAAACCTGTGCAATAAAAACCCCACTTGAATTTGTTGATTGTGTCAGTGACATAATGAGGAATAATGGGAGCACTGGAATATCACAGCTCATTAGGTTAGCCTGAGGTTGTTTCAGCCGCATGAATGCTTTCTGTCAGGACGCCGTCCAGGATCTCAGAGGATGATGTAGGAATTTGCTCCAGTGTTTTTCACAGTCTAATCAATCATTTAATGATATTCCAAGTTCTCTAAACATTTAGGGCCGGTTTCTCGGACAATACGCGTCGAGTTTAAACAATACTTTAGACTCCTAAAAGAAACCCTTTTATGCTCATAAAAATAAAGGTGCTTCACAATGCCATGTATGAACCATTTTTGGCTGTATGGTTCCATAAAGAACCTTTCTCGTTCCAAAAAAGTTCTTAAGCAGGGTTTACACCAGATGCGGTAGAGGCGGCAAGAGCAAATGATTTACACGTTAAGTCAATGCAAAAACGTGATTAGGCATCCTGCGGCGCGGTACGCGCAGTGAGCTTTGCCGCGGGAAACGCACAAGTTGAAAAATCTGAACTGACGCATTAACCAATCAGGAGCTTGTTGTAGTAGTGACGTGAGTACAGAAAGTGAGCAGAGTCTCAGCGGAGTCGCAGAAGCCCCTCCCATGGCGCAAATTTCCACGTGAATGACTAGAATTTCACGCGCGGCTTTCATGCGCGAAAGAAGCGTGTAAACTCACATGTCAAGGGTCCAACTATGCACGAATAGCGCGTTTTTGCCGCCTCTACCGCGGCTGGTGTGAATGCACCATTAGATTTTAACCCTTTCGCTGCCATTGGCGAGTTATCTCGTCAATTATGAGTTAATATTTAACTGATAAATATGCCTTTCTGGACGAATTTCAAAGTGAAAGTGTAAAACCGCTTTTATCCACTAGATGGCGCAAAACCGAATTTATCAGAAACGGAAGTTAAAAAGGTTTAATGATTTATTTTAACTGCCTTTATGTTTGATATTCATTCTGAGTCTGATATCTAACATAAATTCCTTTACAAAAACGCAATTTTTATGCTTTTTGCTCAAAATGTTGTATTTTTGAAGAGAAATATCCATATTTCAGTGGTTAAATTAAGTGGAAAAAGTAAATATATAATGAAACGTTTTTTCCCCATTTTGTTTGTTTGTTTGTTTGAAAGCAGAGGGTGTGTTCTTTCATTTGATGTTTATATATTTATAGAAGATAATTTTATCTGCAAGGAATTTTGTGAAACTTTTGTTAAAGGAACAGTATGTAAGAAATTTATATCAATTAATCATAAAATGGCCCTGATATGTCACAAGACATTAAAAAATAATTTTCATTTCAAATACTGACTGACTATCACTGACAACTGTGGTATGGCCAGGATATTGTCATTTAAAAAGTGGAGTTGCAGCCCTCAACTGATGTTTATGTTGTCATTTTGTGTATTGGCCACCAGTTGTGTGATTGCAGTACCAGTTTTGGGCACAATCCTACATACTGTTCCTTTAAAATCACAAATATGCGGGTGGGCAACTTTTCTCAAAAAGGCTGGCGGCAAATGAGTTAAAAAGGTACTTAAGTGAAACAGTTGAGGTCTCATGAGCAATAAAAGAGCAACATCTGAACAATAACATTTTCTTTGGGGAGAGCAACCTGATATAGGTGACATTTTTAAGGTAAGCCTGAGAACAGCAACGAATCGGGTGATTATTTCTGAGAATTGGATGTTAGGGCGAAGCAAAAAGCACAGTTCAAAAAACCTGTGTTGCCCAAGTCATTATAACAAGAGGAAAGACGGGGAGAACATGGTTCAAAGACTCGCCAGCAATGCTGAGTTTTACAAAGGATGCAGTAATTAGAGGAGAAGCATCTCTTTCACACTAACTGACCTTCTGTTCACGTTCACAGAAAATATGGTGTGATTAGCCTCCGAAGAGGAGCTGCGGTCAAAACAGCCCTCAAAGTAGACCTTATTCCTATAGCCGGGATACGATCGATTGACCCTGGCAGTCTTGCTGCCGGTTCTTCTTATTTCGCATTCAGAGGAACTGGAACAGGGCTAACAAGGAGCAGCGGTGGCCCGACGTTGCTGCGGTCAAAAGCAGCATGATTTTTAACCTCAGGCTCTTGAAATAAGATTCAAACACTCTACTCTGAACTCATTGTGTTGCTTTAATGTAAAAGTTTGGTGTATCTGAAAATTTGATAGAACTTTTGCAAGACTTTAGATCTAATGGCAGTCTGGGTTTCATTTCTGTATTTATTTTGTCTCACAACATTATAAAAAGCTGAAGAAAGGACATAAAGCAAGTGGACTTATATATAGAGTATAGCTATATTAAACTCAGTGGCGGCCAATGACTTCTTTTTTCGAGGGTGCACGATGCGAAGTTCGTCACAAAATGTATGTAGCCCGTCATGTGTGTGGTTCGTAATTTCAAAATATGTGTTCGGCGCGTCGAGTGATTCTATGTGCATTACGTGTCTTGTCATAATAAGTGCCTGCTGCACACGCGTCAAAACCGTTTATGATCAAAAAGACGCTTGCGTTTGCCAGATACTCGCATAATCTCATGCGTAATCAGGGTTTACTGTTAATGGAGTGACTTGCGTGTATTTTGTGAACATGAGCGTCTCTTTTATCATAAACGGTTTTGATGCGTGTGCAGCAGGCACTTATTTTGACAAGACACGTGATGCACATAGGTTCACTCGACGTGCCGAACACATATTTTGAAAACACAAACAACACACATGACACTCCGAACACTTATTTTGAATTTGCGCCCCTCGGAAGAGCAGTCACAAGCCGCCACTGATTAAACTAGGAAAACTGCATTTTCTGGAAATGCTTACCTGGGGAAATTTAAGAGGTGTAATGATTGGTTTAAGGAGCTGTATGTAGGTTTTTGACGGTACTAAATAAAAAATACTATTAATATATTTGTAGATATTTAGGAAACATGCTAAGTTCACATTGCTGCTTCCCTATTAGCCAGTTATTTATTTATTTATTTTTTAAATGTGTCTTTGATGTCGGAATGTCTGTTTTTGTTTTGGTCAGTGTGATCCCGCCCACTGGCAATTTACCCATAAAGTATTTCGACAGCTTGGTTGCCAGTTATCACGGTTGCTTACGTGAGACCTCAGTGGCCATAAATGCGGGTTTGTAATTTGCACACAACAAAAATCATTGCAAATGTAAAAATTAGCAGATAAGGTTATGCTTTCCATCGTCAGTTGCGCTCAGTGGCAGCTGATTCTCTTCTGAGGGGCACGAATTCAAAATATGTGTTCGGAGTGTCATGTGAACCATGTGCATCATGCGTCTTGTCAAAATACGTGCCTGCTGCACACACATCGAAACGTTTTATGAAAGAGATTCTCACATTCACAAAATACTCGCAAGACACTCCCTTAACACTAAACTATGACTGCACATGATATGAAGCGAGTATCTGGCAAACGTGAGTGTTATCATAAACCCTTTTGACCAGTGGCGGCTTGTGACTGCTTATCCGAGGGGCTCAAATTCAAAATATGTGTTCGGAGTGTCATGTGTGTTGCTCGTGTTTTCAAAATATGTGTTTGTTGCGTCATATGAACCATGTGCATCACGTGTTTTATCAAAATAAATGGCTGCTGAACACGCGTCAAAACCGCTTATGATAAAAGAGAAGCTTACGTTCACTAAATACATACAAGACACTCCCTAAACAGTAAACTCTGATTACGCATGAGATTATGCGAGTATCTGGCAGACGTGAGCGTCTCTTTTATCATAAACTCTTTAGAGCGTCTGCAGCAGGCACATATTTTGACAAAACACGAGATGCACACAGGTTCACTCGACGCACCAAACACATATTTTGAATGACGAACCACACACATGACGGGCTACATACATGTTGTGACGAACTCGCATCGATTGCCCTCGAAAAAAGAAGTCGCCGGCCGCCACTGCTTTTGACGTGTGTGTAGCAGCACTTATTTTCACAAGACGCCTGATGCACATGGTTCACACCACAGGCCGAACACATATTTTAAAAATGACCAACCACACACATGACGAGCTAAATACATGTTGTGACGAGCTTTGCATTGTGCGCCCTCGAAAAAGAAGTCAACAGCCACACTGCAAAAATTATTTTCAAGAAAAAAATTATTTGTATTTTTGTCTTGTTTTCAGTAAAAATAACTAAAAATTCTTAAATAAATATGCTTTTTCTTGATGAGCAAAACGACCCAAGAAATAAGTTTAGTTTTTAGACAAAATAATATCAAATTTAAGTGATTTTGTGCATAAAACAAGCAAAAAAATCTGCCAATGGGGTAAGCTAATTTTTCTTGAATTTTTCTTGAATTTAGTGTTTAAGAAAAATGTTTAAGATTTTTTGCTTGTTTTATGCACAAAATCACTTAAATTTGATATTTTTAGATATTTTTACTGAAAACAAGACAAAAATACTAAGAATTTCTTTCCTTGAAAGTAATTTTTTGCAGTGTACCACTGGTTGCGCTCCTATATGTGTCAAGAGGGCAAGGAAAAATATCTCCAATATTTAGACTTTGATACCATGTTCCTTTAAGATAACCCACCCCACACTATTATAACATTCTGGTCTCTAAATAAGTCATTGCTCAGATCTCAAGCTCTAAATATTATTAATAATCGAGAGTGATGCTATAGCAAATCTGACTTCGGTCTGGGACATTGTTGAGATCTGTTTTAAAACTGATTGAATTTTACATTTATGCATTTGGCAGACACTTTTATCTAAAGCAACTTACAGTGCATTCAAGCTGTGCATTTGATCAGTATCTGTGTTCCCTGGGATTCGAAGAACAAAGGTTGGCACACCACAGCTTCAAAAATGAATCTTTAATACATGTTCTCGCCACAGGTGACGTTTACCTCTTCCAAGATATTGAAGTATAGAAACCGAATGTCTTAACTTAAAATAATGCAGTACTACTCCTACAGTCATAAAACAAGAGACTTATTCCACTTTGGACACAGTAAGAGTTTGATATCTGTCCTCTTAAAGGCAGGGTGCATGATCTTTGAAAGCCTATGTTGATATTTCAAATCACTTAAACAAACACGCCCCTACCCCAATAGAATCTGGATCTTCTTTTGATAGACCCGCCCCACACATACGCCGATTGGCTACAAGTGTGTTTTGGTACTCGGCCCGATTCCCTTTTCCAAAGCGTTTTTCAAAAATCATGCACCCCACCTTTAATATGTCTGTTATATTCATGATGTATATAATGTGATATATTTTTGGTAATTAAAGGGTCTATGTGATATTTTATGAATTGTGCAATGAAGGGCCATTAAGTTCAAAATGTCATCTGTGCTGAAAACATGTTTTAAATATTTATTTTTGGAGCTGCGGTGTGCCACCTTTCTTTATTATTGTGCTGTTGATTTTTATGTGGTTGTAGCCTTGTGCCAGTTAGATTTGCACATTTGAGTGATTTTTATTCCCTGGGAATCGAACGACTCTTCACTGGCAACACAATACTACCAACTGAACTACAAGAACACAGAGAGGAGACAAATTATTAAACTTAGACTTTATTTAGGAGGAAAATATTTTTTCTCATTTGTGTTCAGTTGACTTACAGAATTAAAGAAATAATATGTATGACTTCTCTTTCCTATATGCCATCATTAACAGTTAATGACACCTAATGCATACAGTCATTTATTGTTGTTTATTGGTTAATAAAAAAATACTGTTCTCTATGGTTGTTCATTTCGGCATTTAAAACAGATTATATTTTTGTATTACCTCAAGGCACGTTATGCAAAAGAAGAAAAATGGAAAAGCAATATCAACAAGATGACTTTTGCCTTAATGTCTTTTAAACTCCAGCAAAACAATGTTATCAATAAAACAACATTGTTAATCTTGTTGATATCGATGTAATCTTGTAAATGTCTGTTTTTTTCACAGATTGCTGTCTACATCTGATTCAACATGTCCCTGAAAGTTCAGACGAGCAACATCACCAACAAAAACGACCCGAAATCCATCAACTCGCGCGTGTTTATCGGAAACCTGAACACTGCCGTGGTGAAAAAAAGCGACGTAGAGACGATCTTCTCCAAATACGGCCGCGTCCTCGGCTGCTCGGTTCACAAAGGTTACGCCTTCGTCCAGTACGCCAATGAGAGACACGCTCGTGGTGCAGTCATCGGAGAAAACGGACGCGTGCTGGCTGGACAAACCCTCGGTGAGTTGGACAGTTAATTTATTTATTTTCATGTCTTTTGTTGTTGTGTTACATTTATGTGTTACCTTAATAACAACTCTTAGAAATGTAAAAAGACATATATGCTTTAAGAGCTCTCCATGGAGCATTTGGTTAGCATGGACTAAGATTGCTGCCAAGGCCGAGACCTAAGATAATGATGTAGTTGAGATTTATGTCTGTTGATGGTTATAGATTTTCTCTGTCCATCACTGTAGAAGGTCAATGGGAGGTCAATATAAAGCAATACACGTAGATCAAATGTTTAAGTTATAGCCAATGAGGGCAAGCACACTCTCTGTCAGATTAGTCCAACATACAATTTATATTGTACACATTCATGCGAAAGCTCCACCATGTAAAACGTGTACAATTTTCCAGATCGATTTACACTGTACACATTCATACGAAATCGTCACACGTAAAAAAGTTATATTTTCCCAGATTGTACGTTCTTGTACAATTTACATTGTACACATTCATTCGAAATCACCACAATGTAAAACAGGTACATTTTTCCAGATCGTACGTTTTTGTACAATTTACATTGTACACATTCATACAAAATCGCCACCACGTTAAACAGGTACATTTTTCCAGATCGTACGTTTTTGTACGATTTACATTGTACACATTCATACGAAATCGCCACTATGTAAAACAAGTACATCTTCCCAAATCATACGATTTTGTACGATTTACATTGTACACATTTATACCAAATCGCCACCACGTAAAACAGGTTCATTTACCAAGATTGTACGTTTTTGTACAATTAACATTGTACACATTCATACAAAATCGATACCACGTAAAACAATTATATTTTCCCAGATTGTACGTTCTTGTACAATTTACATTGTACACATTCGCCACTATGTAAAACAAGTACATTTTCCCAGATCGTACATTTTTGTACGATTTACATTGTACACATTTATACCAAATCGCCACCACGTAAAACAGGTACATTTTCCCAGATTGTACGTTTTTGTACAATTAACATTGTAGACATTTATACGAAATCGATACCACGTAAAACACATGCATTTCTCAGATCGTACGTATTTGTACGATTTACATTGTACACATTCATACAAAATCGTAACAACGTAAAACAGGTAAATGTTCCCAGTTTGTACGTTTTTGTACGATTTACATTGTACATATTCATATGAAATCGCCACCATGTAAAACAGGTACATTTTCCCAGATCGTACGGTGTTTACGATTTACATTGTACACATTCATACGAAATCGTCACACGTAAAACAGTTATATTTTCCCAGATTGTACGTTCTTGTACAATTTACATTGTACACATTCATACAAAATCGCCACCATGTTAAACAGGTAAAAATTTTCCAGATTGTATGTTTTTGTACGATTTACATTGTACACATTCATACAAAATCGCCACAACATAAAACAGGTAAATTTTCCCAGTTTGTAAGTTTTTTTTACGATTTACATTGTACATATTCATATGAAATCGCCACCATGTAAAACAGGTACATTTTCCCAGATCGTACTTTTTTGTACGATTTACATTGAACACATTCATACAAAATCGGCACCACGTAAAACAGGTACATTTTCCCAGATTGTACATTTTTGTACGATTTACATTGTACACGTTCATACAAAATTGCCACCACGTTCAACAGGTACATTTTCCCAAATCATACGGTTTTGTACGATTTACATTGTACACATTCATACAAAAATGCCACCACGTTAAATAGGTACATTTTCCCAAATCATACGGTTTTGTAAGATTTACATTGTACACATTTATACAAAAATGCCACCACGTTAAGTAGGTACATTTCATACGTTTTTGTACAATTGACATTGTACACATTCATATGATATCGACACCACGTAAAACAGGTACATTTTTCCAGATCGTACGTTTTTTACAATTAACATTGTACACATTCATACAAAATCACCACTATGTAAAACAGGTACATTTTCCCAAATCATACGATTTTGTACGATTTACATTGTACACATTTATACCAAATCGCCACCACATTAAATAGGTACATTTTTCCAGATTGTACGTTTTTTACAATTTACATTGTACACATTCATATGTAATCGCCACCACGTAAAACAGATTCATTTTCCCAGATTGTAAGTTTTTGTACGAATAACATTGTACACATTCATACAAAATCGTCACAACGTTAAATAGGTACATTTTTCCAGATCGTACGGTTTTGTATGATTTACATTGTACACATTCATACAAATACACCACTTCGTAAAACAGATACATTTTCCCAGATTGTACGTTTTTGTACCATTTACATTGTACACATTCATACAAAATCGTCACAACGTTAAATAGGTAAATTTTTCCAGATCATACGGTTTTGTACGATTTACATTGTAGAATTTTTTACGAAACTGCCAACATGTAAAATAGGTACGTTTTTCCAGACTGCACATTTCTGTATGATTTACGTTTTATGAATTCATACAATATCACCATTGCATAATATAGATATGTTTTTGTGTTAGATCAGTCTCTGCTTCAGTGTAGGTCAATTGCCCTCAGTAAATCCTAAACTTGTCTAACAGTTTTATTGTTTTGTTAATCATAACCCTGACAAAATAGAGAATTTATTTTGCATGCAATGTGCCAAACGTATAATATCTATTTGTAAAGTAGTTTGTGAAACAATAAATGGAATGGTTTCAAAATGATTACATAACCCAAACACATTCCATATAACTTTGATATTGCATACCGTGCATTACTTAGCATTTTTAATCCAATTTTGTGTAAAATTGTCTTACGCACGTCTGTGCTGACCTTCAAATCGTTACTGTAAAACAGCAAGGGGTCATATCATCTCCTGAATAATTTTGTTAACTATGTTAGTGTTGAATATTTTCTCATCATAGCAGCAAGTTATGATGTCTGATATACAAGGTGACCTCTAGACACTGATTGGTCTCACAGCTGTTCTGGTGTCCGGGCAACCAACCGCTTATGCTCCGCCCCCCTCAAATAAATGAGGAAAAGGACAGGTGCGTCCACGGCAGGTGTTCTCGTCTTGCTGAGGAGATCACACGGCTGTTTATTTCCACACTTCCACCTTTTTTGTCTGGGCATGTAGCTGAGTCCAAATCCCACCATGTTGGCCTTGACCCGTGCGTTCTTTGACCCCACAAAAGCCACAAAATAATGTACCCAGGTGTACCATTCAGGCTTAAGAAACTTTCTTGGTATCACTTACTGTACATTTGAAAGGAGCCACCTGTCTCACAATTCTCGGTCAATAAGTAAATATTTCAGCTTTTCAAATCATCCTTTCAGCTCCTATGGCCTCATGCGATAGCAAAGCATCCACTGGTTTCACACTTTTAAGATTCGTCAGATGTAGTAGATCATCTGGGTATTAAAAGAGTAGTCTACTTTATAGACGGGGCCCATTGACCCACCATAGTATTTTTTCCTACTATGAAAAGTCAATTGACCACATCTTTAAAGTGGACTACTCCTTTAATATTTACATCATCACCAACATTATTAATTGTGTCCTTGTTTTATATTAAACATTTAATCTAAATTGTTTAAAAATTGATTATTGGTTTATTTAAAATTATTTACATTTCTTCGGGCATACTACACAGTAGGGTAGTACGGATAAAGTATGCAAAAGACGTCCCTATATGCAAAATCACACTTCTTGGCCTCAGTCAGTTTGTTTAGCTCTGCATCTCTTCCCGTGTCAATCTTTGTTTTACGTCTCATCCTCTCTCTTTTTCCCTCCAGCATTCTCCAGCCACTTGATGACATGCATTTTTTCTCCCGTGGTCAGATTAGCTGTAGTTTCATGCTTCATGGAGCTTTTGGCTCCCCCTTGACAGCCCCAGAGACCTGTCAATCACCCAGCACCGCTCGTTCCCTACTGGCCCATCAGTGCTGTCAATCAAAGAAATCACTGCAGCTGTGACAGATCTCTCTCAAACCCTGACGCTGTCCACCCTGTCTCACGCTCTTGAACCTAAAGCCGGCATCTGTGCTAAAAATATAAGATTTGGTGACAGTGCCGTGTCTTCACAGCTATCAATTATTCTCTTTCTGCATCTCCTTCTGTCATTGCTGTTGTAACCTGAAGGCGAGAGGGTAAATTCGGGCGAGAGGGTGTGCTGTTGAGTTGAGTGGGGGGCGAGTGCCCTCTGGTGGCTGTATGTTTACATTTATGCATTTGGCAGACTTTTATCCAAATCCACTTACATTCATGGGAACAATGAAAAAAATAAAGGTGATGTCATAGAAGAACGTTTTTGGTTCCCCTAAAAAACATCAAGAACCAAGAAGCAAATTGAGAGAGATAAAGAATCTGAATTGGAAGGCCTTTGTAATTTCTAGCCTTTTATTTTGGTGGATCAATAGTAGTGCTTCAAAAACTACTTTATCATATAAATGACACGTTGCATAACTGAAAAGAAGGAAACGATTTCAGTCTCACAAAACTTCTCAAATGTCAGTTTGTGTGTTTATCGTAATGTTAAAAATTTAATGTCTTGGTGTATTGATATTAATATGCTCATTTATTTTATACTTACTTCAATGCAAATGGCGTTTTAAATATTAGATACCTTTAATGCACTTGCCTACAGAAACTCAAGTGTTTGTGATGTCTTGGCACGGCAGTAATTACATTTATGACAAAACAGCCTCAAGTGTCTCAATAACTTGCAATTATGGAATAGCAGCAGATGTCACGTTGAAAAGCCATTGCCATTTGTTATATTTAATAACAGGCTCATATAATATAACTACTCTATGCATTTTCGTAATCAACGTTTTTAAAAAACGATAAGTTAAGTGAAATAAAATGTAATGCATGTTTTATGCTTTTATCCACAGATATTAACATGGCAGGTGAACCCAAACCTAACAGGCCGAAAGGACTGAAGAGAAGTGCAGCAACATTATACAGGTTATTACAAAAAATAATACCCTCTATTATTTATAAGGGGTAACTTAAAGACCATCCCAGCGACAGCTTTTGTACCTTTATTTCTGCACTGAAAAAAAAGACTTTCTTACTTAGTATTTTTGTATATATATATATTTGTTTTCTCAAAAAGCCAAAAAAAATCTGCCAGTGGGGTAAGAAAATATTTCTTGCATTTTCTTGAATGCAATGTTTTAAGAAAAAGGTTCAAGATTTTTTTTCTTACCACATTGGCAGATTTATTTATTTATTTATTGCTTGTTTTAAACACAAATTCACCTAAATTGTATGTTTTTTGTCTAAAAACTAGACTTAATTTCTAAGGTAATTTTGCTGATCAAAACATACATCTTGATTTAACAATTTTTAGATATTTGTACTGAAAACAAGAATACTGAAAATACCAAGTAAGAAAGTAATTTTGCCGTGTTTAAAGACCTTTAACTTTCACCGTCCCACAGGTCGGATGTTTCGCATTTCATACAGTATTTAAAACAATAATTTCTAAACCTACACAATCTTGACAAACTACATATCGAAAAGCTTTCAGATTGAAATTTTCATCACCATTTTACAAAAAGAAATACCTAGTAAGAGTAATTTCCTAAAATGTCACGGCCAGCAGGTGGGCCCAAGGTATATTTATTACTACATATCCTATAAACCTGAAATAATCTTGACAAACTATACATTGTTGGAAAGCTCTAAAAATGTAGTTTTCGTATTTTTAAATTTAAAAAATTGTATAATGACAGTCTTTTTGTTAAATGTCACTGACCCCGTAGGAATACATGAAGAGTTTCGTTGCAAAACGAGATAAATCCATTTTTTTACATTTTTGTCAAAACATGTTTATTATTATGTTACCATGTTATTATTTTGTTTTATGGTGCTACTTAGCTGTATTTTTTAAGTTATGAAGGTTTAAATCAAAACAAACCAACTGCAGTTGCATTGAAATTAATTGGAATGCACAACCAAAAAACGAGATTTCTGAACAATTAAAAAAATGGTCTTTATCTCGTTTTGCAACGAAACTCTTTACATATGAATTTGTATATTTATAATTCTAATATCCATCAAAATAAATCTATAAATCTTCAAAAATCTTGACAACCTTTATATAATTGGAAAGCTCTAAGAATGTAGTTTTCATAATTTAAAACAGTGACATAATAATAATAATAATGCAGTGACAGTAATTTATTAATTTGTGACAAGAGTATGCAGCTAATCATTGACATCTAGTGGCCTTTGTTGGTAAAACCATTAAAAGTGTGACAGAAACATCATTTTGTGATTTTAAAGGCGGGGTGCACGATTTTTGAAAAACAATTTGAAAAGGGAGTCAGGCCGAGTACCAAAACACACTTCCAATCAGCAATAAGGGGCGTGTCTACTAACTGACATTGTTGCCTGGGTTGCGTATGTGTGGGGTGGGTCTATCAAAAGAAGGTCCAGATTCAAATGGGGTAGGGGCGTGTTTGTTCAGATGATTTCAAATGTCAACATTGGCTTTCAGAGATCATGCATCCCGCCTTAAATTTGAAATTTGAATCAAAACTACCAAAACTTGTGGCTTTATTTGTTTTGCATTTTGGCTGTAAAACATTTATATTTCTATGTTTTTTATATTAAATACATAATTTATTGCATTGTTTTTCTTTTTAAAAATAAATGTAACCAACTAGCTTTAATATTTAATATTTACAACTCCAAACACTTTAGTTAACAACTTTAATGTGTCTTCTTTAAAAAGAGACCAATATTTTACTTCTAGACCAAAGAATGAGTTATATTAATTTGAGGTGCACATCTCCTTTTCACTCCCCATCTAGTCAAAAAGGTAACCTACTGTAAATTTAAAATGAATTAAAACATTTACAAAGTTCTTTTATTAAAAAATATACCAGAAATTGTTTAGTCTATATATAATATTTGTATTTTTTGTATATACCCATGTAATGTTCTTGTTGTTTAAACATGTTATATAATTCTATGGGCAATTACTGCTGAAATATTCAATATCCTTGTTAAGGTAAACAGAAATTAACTTTCAAACATAAGATTTAAAAAGAAACATTTTCTCCTATGCACCTTTATGTAGAAAATGTACTTTCTAAGTCTTGTGAATATCTTGTGTTTGAAAGGTTTTTTTGTCTTTCTTTCCCGCAGCGGATATGAGTTTGACTATGATTACTACCGAGAGGACTTCTACGATAGGTGAGTGTGTTATTTGGCACAATTTCAACTGTGCTTACTCCCCCTTTAAACTTTCACTCATGAAATGTAGGTTACCTCCATTGAAGTCAACCAGACGTGCAAATCTAAAATCACAGCCGGAGCGCGAGCACCCGTGGCTAGCAGAAATACAACGGCGGTATACTCATAATTCAACAGTCAAGGTCTGTGAAACACGGTTTTTAGTACGGTAACCCAGCGGTGTCTGATAATGAAGTCAGCCACAGTGCCATTTCCACAGCTTTTCCTGTCATAATAGATTTTCTCACAACTTGGCAGAATTTAAAGGAGCCCTTGTAAAAAAAAAACTCGCGCAGCTGTAAGCTGTAGAAAGAAAGGAGGAAAAATATATGTGTTTCACAAGAACTCTCCCCACAACCTGTTAAAAGCTAACTTTGGCTGAGCGAGCATGCGGTTGGCACCATCCCTTTAACGGTGGCTATGGAAACCCTGCTGCGAGACTCAGTTGGAAGTGCTTGTTCGCAGATGTAAGGGATATTTCGTCCATATGATGAGCTGACATGTTTATTGATATCTTTCTTGTGATCTTCCCTCCCTGACTTACGGCCGTCTAAGGGCGACGTTGACTCCGCTCGATATTTTACAGCGCAGAGATCCAAACATTTCAGCAACACCTGTTTCCAAGTGATCTTAAGGTTCGGGGATCAGTCAATAAAGCCGTGTCGAGAGCCAGCTGGCTGTTTTTAGGTTCCTGTCTGGGCAGCAGACGGCCTCTTTTTGAAGACAAAAGTATCTTCTCCCGGTATATTCAGAGCACACCGGGCTCTTCATCCCCTGCAGATGCTTGGAGAGCAAAGCTTTAGGATTTTCTCGCGTTCCAAAAATTCTTTTTTTTACCTCATTTTGGCAAACTTGGACACGATGCTAAGACAAGTCTGCTAATTAGCTCTCGTTTTTTTTTTTCAATTTCAAGAGTTGAATTTGAAGAATTCAAATTCTGGCTTTGAGGACTTGGTATTTATGCCATAAATCTGTACACAGCCGATTTAAACAAAACATATTAAATTATACAATAAAGTGCTTTTGATTAGTAGCTTCACTTTTCTTCACTTTTTTGAAAATGGGCTTATTTTCCAGCTCCCCTAGAGTTAAACATTTGATTTTTACTGTTTTGGATCCATTCAGCTGATCTCCGGGTCTGGCGCTAACACTTTTAGCATACACTCTTAAAAAAAATGGTTCTATATCGAACCAGAAATGGTTCTATCACCCGCTTCATATATGGAACCCCCAAATGGTTCAATATAGAACCACTTTAATGGGTTCATTAAAAAGAACCCCAAATGGTTCTTTGAATCAAAGTTAGATGGTTCTATTTAGAACCATTAAAGGTTCTTTATTATTATGAGTAATTTATTATTGATAAGAAATTATAACCGATCTAGAAAATTATAAAAGTTTACTATTTATTAATTGTATTATACAGAAATATAAATCTATAAAAATTACTTAAAATCACATCTCTTTATTCTGTATTAGACAGCAAAACTTTGGTATACATTTAAAATGTCTCATTACATTCAACCATTTAGTTATTTAATTATTTCCATTAAGCATTTTCACTTTTTAATAAACATACATATACATATATATATTGCATCTCTGTATTAAACAGCTAAACTATTAATTACACTATACATAAAAAATTTTGTTCAAGTTATTTCCCTTACGCATAGATACTGTACAGTATAGGCAGTACTAAGTTTTAGTAACTTTTACATGTGTCTGAAATGATGAAAAGAAATCACGGCAACACTCCACAACAAGGTTCATTAGTTAACACTAGCCAGCTACATTAGTTAACATGAACTAATAATGAACTGCACTTATACAGCCTTTATTAATCTTTGTTAATGTTAATTTCAACAATTACTTATACTTTATTAAAATCTTGTTAACATTAGTTAATGCACTCTGAACTAACATGAACAAGCAATTAAAGCTTAAATTTTTATTAACTAACATTAACAAAGATGAATAAATACTGTAACAAATGTATTGCTCGTGGTTTGTTCAAGTTAGTTAATACATTAACTAATGTTAACTAATGAACCCCACTGCAAAGTGTCACCGAAATCACAATGCATTTAAAGACAATTCATGAACAATCTATTAAATAAAATGACAATTTACACAAGTTGATTGTACATTTGTTTTGTACAGGTATTAAAACTTAAGCATATATTTTATAAATTAATGTCACTGTGTGCTTAATGGCAAAAGGGTATTGAACATTGAGGAGAAAATAAAACGCAAACAGTTGTCACGGAGTGACTATGCGGGGCGGAACCAAAAGGAGAGTGAAGAGGTTCCGCCCGGACCGGTTTGTACAGACACCGGCACTTCCGGGTTCCCCGGGAATCCCCGCACTCACTGAAACAAGGCACAGCTGTGTGAGTGACATGGCGAGCGATGGTTGGGCGAGCCACGCCATGGAGGAGGATATAAAGAGAGAAGGTAGAAGTTACTGTAAGGGTCACAGAGTCCGAAGAGTCCGCAGGCTCTGCTGATCCGGCGACCGCTAGGTAGCGGGCGGAAAGAGTGCGGGGCTGGTCCGGGCGAAAGGACGGCGTGGTTGTGTATAGGAAGTTACTTGTCAGAGTGAAGTTTGATCGCGTTGGATATACGCTGCAGATGCCGGTTGGGTTGTTAGTCGTTCGGGTGCTGAAATACGTAGTTCTGCTACGGCTGGGAGCTGTGGAGGGAGAAGAAACACTGTTCAACAGTCAAGTAAGAACCTCTTGAAACGGAAATACACAAAGCTTTCTTTAAGTGTTGTGCTGTGTCCTTGTCGTCCGTACTCACCTTAGGAGGGTCTTGGACCTTTGTGGATGCCATCAGGGGCCGCCGCGACGGTGTGTGCCCAACCCACCCAGATACGCTCTCTAGCGGTGTTCCAGCTGGAGTCACGTGGAAACCCCTCCAACGTCCCTGGCCCCGTAATACTCCCCCTGAGGGCGAGAAGCGAGATTTTTAGATTCCCATTCCCCACTTTAGTTTTAAATAAAGTTTCTATTTTTATATTTTACTTATCTCTGGTTTGTCTGGTCATTGGGGTGCTTTGGGACCTCCTCGAGGTGGAACTAGGAGGAGCGTGATCCGCGACAGGGGCGGTCCGCTTCTCCGACCTGTGACACAGTCATTCCACAGCCTGTGATGTCAATGTCTTCCACATATTAAGTTCACATTGTCCATTATAAAGTTGAAACTTTCAGATTTGAGAAGATCAGGAGAGCCATTGAACACTATGGTTGGTGTGGGACCTTTGGGTTCCTGTAAAACAAACATTTCACCTTTTAAGTGCTTCTTACCAATTAACAGAAGCCATCAAATAGACTTAAAATTATCCCATAATAACACAAATAAAGTATGACAACTAGGCAAGCGACACTCATGAAAAAACAAGACTCATAATAATTGATGTGGAGCTGTATGCTATTTAAGGGTAAACAGAGTAATATTTTTATATTTGCATTGAATGTTACTTTAAATATAGTCCCTCAAATGCTAACTAAATTACCTACACTATTTACACAGTAAAGGAAGCTGGGATTTTCTTGAAATAATGCTGGCAATAACATAAGTGCAGCATTCCTCACCAGACCTACAAAGATACAAATTATTGTACATTAGGTACAGAAATCAATTACAGGGACATTTTACTCAAAAAAGAAAACTCATTCACTCACTCGTTATTTCAAATGTTCACAGCTTTCTTTCTTCAGCAGAACACTAACACAAAAAAGATTTTGAAGAATGTCTGTAACCGAACAACTTTGGTAGCAATTTAATGGACACAAAACCAATGCAGGTCAATGGGCACCATTGTTGTTCGATTACCATACTTTTTCAAAATATCTTCTGTTGTGTTCTGCTGAAGAAAGTGACGACAATTTTAATTTGTGGGTAAACTTTAACTCTTTCTCAGCCAGCGTCTCTTAATTAACAAGTTTACTCTTCAATGGCAAGGAAAAAGTTTATACTAACATTATTTTCATATTTTCACTTATACAATTTATAGGTGCTAGAACCTTTACATTGACTATGCAAATAAAGCTACTTTACACTGGACAAAGAACAAGCACCTTCTGTGGTTTCCTCTCCAATGAGATTGGCGTAGAGATGTTTTTACTTCCTTCTTTTGCACTCCTGATGATGTTTGGGGCCATTTTATTTAGAGATGTTTCCATGTTCTTCAAGTCTGTTCCAAACCTCATTGTCATTCCATGCAGCATCTTAAAACACAAAATCTTTATATATCCACTTTCAGACAAACAAGTTCCTTAAAGTCTACATTAACTTGAGGTTGCAATTGATGTATTTTTCAAAACACAATGTTCAATAAAAAAAATTGTGTGAAATATACAGAATTTAAATTAAGTCCTCAAACACTTTACAGTCTTTAATGCTAAATTCTAAATGAAATACATACAGTAAGAATTATCATTAAAGCTACAAAACACAGATTTCTTTTTATTTTCTCTTTAATGAACATTAGTGACAGTCAGGTTTACGAGGTCTTTTAAGCACCTTACCTTTTTGCATCAATGGGGTTTATATTTTAAAGCCAGTGACGTGTCTGATCATTTATTAACCATGGTTATCTGTGGGGGAGAGGAAAAAAGCATAAATTACACTTCACAAACCAAATACACATAAAAACATGAACACGTTTGGTTTTTAAAACATTTGAATGTTAAATGTAAGTGTCTTAACAGCTACCATCACATTAATTATTTGTGTGCATCACAGAAAACATGCATATCTAACGTTAGACTTGTTGCGGATACAAACGCTGCACTGCAATCGTGCATTTATAATACAGACCGGCGGAATGTTCTCAACTTTGGCCAGCAGTTTCCACTTTCCTTCCGAGTTTAGCTCCAACCCTGATAAAACACTCGTGAACAAGCGAAAAATACTCACGGAATATGTGTAAAACTGCGACAAACATTTAACTAACTGTTACATATAATTTCCCTTCTACCGTCTTCCACCCGGTTCCTTTGACCACGCGCTTCACTGAAATTACTGTCTCGAATTTCGTCTCCTTACAACACAGCTGTCTTATTCTGATTGGCAATTTAATTTAAAATGACAAAGAAATAAAGCAGGACTGTAACGTAATTCATTAAAACCCGGAACAAAATGTATTTAACAGAGCTTTTATAACTGACGGTTGACGAAGCCCGTCAAGTGCTTCAACGTTACCAGCAGTATTTTTTACCTGAGGTAAATATTATAAATGTAGCTTCTAGTATCACTATTTAGCACAACACACACTCTAACAAAATAAATATTAATTAATTATACTAAATGTTTCAGTAATATCGTTTCAAAAATGTAAAGTTTACTTACCTCAGGGACAGGGTACAAACAAATGCCGGTCCGGAGTCCGAACTCCTCACCTCAGTTTGAAAAAAAACTGTCACGTCACGAGGCTCATCTTCGCTTATGGTGCAACGCATATATACGCCACCAGAGGGCACTTTTGCGATTATTTGTTTTTAATGCCCCTTCAGGTTAAATTACATAAACATTGACAATTTAGAATGTACAAAATAAAGAAAACACCTGGTAATTCACCAAAAACGCAAACTGCACTGTAAGTTTCATGCTAATGTACAAACTTGCATAAAAAAGCTCACAGGAATTAAATCATACACTAAATATTAATAGCCTATTTGTTGACTCTCTCTTTATTTGACCACAGCCTATTGACACAAAAAGGTTTGTGAATGAGTTGTGTAGGTTTGTAAATGAGTTGTGTAGGTCTGCAATTATTGTGTAATCTTTAGTTTACACTTCAGTCACAAAACGTGAATTATAGAACCATTTTAATAAAAATGGTTCTTTGCCTTCCAAGGGTTCTATATGGAACCCTTTTTTTGGTAAAAGGTTCTATTGGCCAAGTATAGAACCCCACGGTTCTATATAGAACCTCAAGGAACCTTTTTTTTTTAGAGTGTAGCTTAGCACAATCCATTGAATCCAATTAGACCATTAGCATCACGCTAAAAAGTAACCAAAGGCCTTAGATATTTTTCTTATTTAAACTTGACTCTTCTGTAGTTACATCGTGCACTAAGGCCGACAAAAAATTAAAAGTTGTGCAGATATAGTTTGGACTATATTCCCATTCTGGCTTAATAATCAAGGATTTGGACCCATGGGTGTAGCAGGTGATATTACACAGTGCCCGAAAATAGTCCCCTGCTATTGAAAGTTAATGTAGTACACAATGTAACTACAGAAGAGTCAAGTTTTAACCTGATAAGGAACACTGTGCCGTACACGGCACACCCCCTCCCTTGCATGTGAGGCTGCATAAACGTCATTGTAACTTTGAACCATTAAATCTTCCAAATATACGGTCATGCGGCACATCGTTGTAAAGCTTAGACTTTCGGGATTCCATTAAGCGCACACACAAAGCATAATATGATTTTTAGCAGTCATAAAACTGTAATCTAGTTGTTAGTTACCTGAACCGGCGGCTCCGATTTAGGATGTTTGCTTAACTACAAAATCTTCCCTCTATCCGCTTCGGTGAAATTGTCCAAAACAAATAGTTAATAAATCCCCAAAGTCCAAAGAAATGGAATATCCAAGCCTTTTAATTCAAAACGATTTGTTCATCCCACAATCTTGACATTTCTGACCGAATTACGATATAAATACTGTATACAATTAGTTCACTAACGGACATTCGTTCGAATCTCACTTTTCATTCACGATTTATAATGAATATATCCGGATGTCACGTTTATTGTGCAACATCTTAGGAACAAATACGCCCCCTTGTGGAATTTGAGGCTACACAAGAAAAATATCGAAACTCTTTGGTTATTTTTTAGCGTGATGCTAATGGTCTATTCAATGGATTATGCTAAGCTATGCTAAAAGTGCTACAGCCAGACCAGGAGATCGGCTGAATGGATTCCAAAACAGTAAAAAATCAAATGTTTACGATAGCTGGAAAATTAGCATATTTTCAAAAAAGTGGAGTATTAAATTACATATTTAATTACTTTTAATTATATAGAATTTATACCGAGCCCCTAAGCCTTAGGTGACATTGAAGTAAAAAAAATCTCAAGTTTCACATGCTCACGTGAAACTTTCATGTGCTCACGCAAAACCTTCATGTGCAGATTTTTTTTTTTAAGTTTAGTTTTGCATGCTCTCGTGAAACTTTTGCGTGCTCACATGAAACTTTTGATTTTACTTGCGCGTGAAACTAAACTTTTACAAAAAATTCTGCACATGAAGGTTTCGCGTGAGCAAATGAAAGTTTCACGTGAGCACCCGAAAGTTTCATGTGCGCACGTGAAACCAAACTTTATTTAATTTTTTCTCCATGTCCCCTTAGGGGCTCCGTAAATTTATGATTAATTCATGTATTTTATAAAATGTTATAAAACTGGGTTCCAGACACCATCTTGAGCCCCCGCCAACCAGTTTGAGAGCTACTGGCATAATCAAAGCCTACTTTAAAGTATACACACTTCAATAGTAACAGCAGTAATTATGTCTTATGGTACTTTGATATAATAGTGTAGTTACAGTGACAGTTAACATTGTTTTTCATGTCTCTGTCACCAGACTGTTTGAGTTCAGAGGCAGAGTATCACCCGTGCCAAGGGCAGTTCCAGTAAAGCGCCCCCGTGTGGCCGTGCCAGTTGTACGCAGAGTGAAGTCATTACCTGTGAAACTCCTGACCAGATCAGCCATCCTTCCCAACAGCTCTGTCAAACCCAAATGTAAGTTCATCTTGATGTATGTTTCAGGAGTTCCTAACCTATACTGGTCATTAGTGGCGAATGCCGAAAAATCTAATGATTTGAAGTCGGCAAAACGTGCTAAGCAACCCAATTTACTCCCATAATTTTATAAATAAATGAGTGAACAAGATATTTCATTAGAAACATATATGATGGGGCTTGATTTTCTTTTATATATTAGTTTGATCATAAAAGGAAAGCATGCCATACCAGTATGAAGTTAACAGAATGTTTATTTTTACAAAATATTGGGTTAATTTTAACCAGTCACCTGAAAAAGTATATAACTTCGAAATTTTTGAGATACATCCAGTAATCAGAATTCTGACTTTTAAAGGGGACATTTCACAAGACTTTTTTAAGATGTCAAATAAATCTTTGGTGTCTCCAGAGTACGTATGTAAAGTCGTAGCTCAAAATACCATATAGATACAGGGCTCCAGACTAACTTTTTTCACTAGGAGCACAGTGGCCCCCAACTGAAAATTTTAGGGGCACAACCAGAAAATTTAGGGGCACACACCCAAAATCAACATGCTAACCAAATATTCACATTTCTTTTAATTTCCACTGTATTACTAATAAATACGTTGGTACATGCAGAAAGTACAATGTGCTGTTTCAAATTCAGTGTCACATCACAAAAAAAGTCAAATTTACTGATGTGCAACTGGATGTAAAATTCAGTGGCACACTCACAAATTTTGGTTGCAAAATGCCACCATTTGGTGGCAGTCTGGAGCCCTGAGATAATTTATTATATCATGTTAAAATTGCCCCTTTGCAGATGTGAGCAAAAATTTGCCGTTTTGTGTGTGTCCTTTAAAATGCAAATGAGTTGATCTCTGCATTAAATGGCAGTGCTGTGGTTGGATAGTGTGGATTAAGGGTCTGAAATCACAAAAGGAGCCAAATCCAAAAAAAAGGCCAAAGCTAATTATAGGGCCAAGCTTGAAGCTAAGCTTGGTGTCCACGACAGCAGGGGTGTTTGGCAAAGCCTTCAGCAGATTACTAATTACAAAAACAATTATATAGTCTCTGATGATGATCCCTTGTTACCTAATAAATTAAATGAATTTTATTGTAGATTTGAATGTAATTCTGAATGTTCAGTCAGCTCTAATCTTCTTAATGACATAACTCCTCTTGAACCACCTTTTCTGATAGAAGAAGAAGAGGTCAGATCTTTGTTGAGGAAACAAAACTGTAGGAAAGCAGCAGGCCCCGACCAGGTTTCTGCTGCCACTATTAAATGGTGTGCCAATGAGCTGTCGCATGTTTTTACTGATATTTTTAATTGGTCTCTTAGATTATGTAAAGTCCCGGCATGTTTTAAATCAGCTATTATCATTCCTGTACCTAAAAAGTCGAATGCGAGTGGTCTGAATGATTACAGACCGGTGGCCCTAACCTCTGTTATTATGAAGGTTTTTGAGCGACTAATGGCTAATCATCTTTCAGCTATGCCACTTGATTCTTACCAGTTTGCATATAGGGAGAACAGATCTATTGAAGATGCTGTTTCTCTCTGCACCCATAACACTCTTCAACATTTGGAGGGGACAGCCACATATGCACGGGTTTTATTTATTGATTTTAGTTCGGCTTTTAACAATATTATACCAAAGCGATTATGTGACAAACTCCTGGGGTTGGGGGTTAAGGAATCCATATGTAAGTGGATACTTGACTTCTTAACTGACAGATCTCAAGTGGTCAGGGTTAATAACATCTTGTCAAAATCAATGTCGATCAGCATTGGCGCCCCCCAAGGGTGTGTTTTGTCTCCCCTTTTATACTCTTTTTATACCAATGACTGTTTGTCTCATCATGATTCAGTAAAGATTTTTAAATTTGCAGACGATACCACTGTGGTAGGCCTCATAACTAATGATGATGAATCAGCTTACAGAATAGAAGTTTCCTCGCTGGCTGAGTGGTGCTTAATTAACAATTTGTCTCTCAACATCTCCAAAACTAAAGAGATGGTTGTTGATTTTAGGACCAAACATATAAGGTCGCTCGAGCCTCTGGCCATTAATGACAAAATTATAGAGTGGGTGGAGAGTTTTAAGTTCCTTGGGATTATTATATCCTCAAATCTAAAATGGAGCCTCAATGTCAGCCAGATTGTTAAAAAAGCACATCAGCGACTTTACTTTTTGAGACAGCTTAGGAAATTTAAAGTGTCCAAGGCTGGTATGCTATACTTCTATAGGGCTGTAATAGAGAGCACTCTCACCTTCTCCATTACTGTATGGTGGGGAAGTTGTTCGGCTGACGATAAGTCTGCACTGAATAGGGTAGTTAGAGTTGCATCAAGAATAATTGGGCTGGAGCTCCCTAAGATCTGTGACATTTATAACACCCGTTTGATTAAAACTGGTATGAAAATACTTAAAGATTCATCACACCCTGCTAACTCACTTTTTATTCCTTTACCATCAGGTAGAAGGTTAAAAAGTATAAGAACTAGAACCACTCGTTTTGCCAACAGTACTTACCCACAGGCTGTGAGGGCCCTCAACTCACAACAGCACTAACCTTATTTATTCAGACATAGCTTGGTTCTTAAATTTGTTTTATTACTATTTATTGGTAAAAATTTAAGTATTTGTTTTCTTTTTAAATTGTATGTTTTTTATTGTATATGTTATGTTGTATTGTCTTGTGTGAGCCAATTCACCAAAATGAATTCCAGGCGATGTAGGTCGCTCTGGCAAAAATAAAGAAACTTGAACTTGAACTTGAAATTTAAATGAGCTGTTTTTTCACATGCTTGCAGAGAATGGTTTACCAAAACTGAGTTACTGAATTTATTTTCTAGAATTTTTATAATATGTCCCCTTTAAGATGATTTGGGTGGGTTATTTTGTACAGAATTTCAAATATTCACTATAATGCATTTGCTGTCTCCAAAACAAGATGTACTTGATCAGAGCCAGTGAACTAGATGACTTATCGACTTGTTAGACTCTTGAACTGGCGTTCGGTCCAGTACACAGATTAACATGCCATCTCTGGGATTCAGAAAGTTTGCATTATAGCTGTGGTGGGACTGTTTGTTTTGGGCGACGGTCCATCATGGCCCTATTACAAATACCACTGCATTTATATTCTTTCTGTTTTATGACTATATAAAACTGTTGATTTATCAAGCTAAAGCATTGTGTTCTTCTGTTGACCTTGTGCGTATGTGGGAGCAGTGAAGTCTACCGAGCTTCAAGCCATCAAATCAGAACTGACTCAGATCAAATCCAACATTGATGCACTGCTGGGGCGTCTGGAGCAGATCACAGAGGACAAATATTGCATCAAAGGTCTGATGTCATACAACACACATGAACATAAAAACACATTTCAATGTCATTATTTGCCCAGCAGAAGTGAATGTGCGGCTTGCTAAGGAGAAGTGTGTTCTTATTTGTATTCGTTTAGTACTGCAAAGTCTTAGTATTAAAAAATTAGCATTAAAAGTCCTGCTAACGACCAACAAAAAAGCCTAGGGTGAGGTATAGTATAAAAAGCCTAATATATACTTTACTGCACTGTATTATACTGCACTATACTATTCAACACTGTACTATAATGTACTACGTTTTTACATTATACTACAGTACACTATACTATACGTACTATGCTCCATAGTGCGGCACTGCACACCACTATACAACACTACACTATACAACACTGTACCATACTATACTACACTGTACTGTTACTGTACTGTACTATGCTGTGCTGTACTACACTATACTGTACTGTGCTATGCTATGCTGTGCTGTACTACGCTATACTATGCTACACTGTACTATACTGTGCTGTACTAAACTGCACTGTACTACACTATACTGTACTATATTATACTATACTACACTGTACTGTAATATACTGTATACTTTACCACACTGTACTGTACTATGCTATGCTGTAATATATTATACAGAATTACACTGTTATACTGTACTATACAACACTGTTTATACTGTACTATACAAAACGTTTTATACTATACTACACTATGCTTTACTGTACTACTGCACTACACTAGACTGTAAAATGATATGCTAACCTACACTACTCTACACTGCACAAAACCCATACTACAATACACTATACTGCACTACACTACACTATACTGTACTATACTATGCTATGCTGTGCTTTAATATATTATATCAAGCTACACTGTTATACTGTACTATACTGCACTATACTATACTGTATTATGCCATGCTACCCTACACTATACTACACTACTCTGCACTGCACAACACCATACTGCACTATGCTCTATCACTCTATGCTGCCTTACACTATATTATACTATACTACACTACTCTACACAGTACGACACCATACTACACTACACTATACAACACTGTACCATACTATACTATATTATACTGTACTATGCTACCCTACACTATACTACACTACATTACACTACACTGTGCTTTATCACTCTATGCTGCCCCACACTATACCACACTAAACTACACTACTCTACACTGCAGGACACAACACCATACTACACAACACTATACAACACTGTACCCTATTATACTATGCTATATTAGACTGTATTATGCTGTGCTTTAATAAATTATACCATACTACACTAAGTTATACTGTACTATACAACACTTTATAGTAGGGATGCACCGATAGGATTTTTTTGGGCCGATACCGATACCGATTTAAGCAGACAACTTCTGGCCGATACCGATGCCGATACCGATATTAAACACTATACAACACTATACAGTTGGTCTATTAGCTAGTTTATTTCTGCATCAAATTATTTTTACTGAACATGGATTGTATCTAATTAACATTCAACTGACCAACATAATAAGAGGCACAAATTAAGCTAAAACAAATATAATACGACAACAGGACAACCTTCAAAGGTGGTTTTTGCTATTCAGCATTTCTTTTATTAACAACATTAACTCATTTTTTTTACATATAATGGATTTCTTTAATAAACATAAATAATGCCAGTGCTATTGCTTTAAACAGAGTATAAATATTGCTACTTCAAAAAAGTTGGACTTCTTGCCCCACTAAAGTGCAGTCTGTTTCTTTTATTGTCCAAGACATTTGAGCCAGCTTAACAAAGGTTTTCTGTCTGTGCTTAAGTATAGTGCACACTAGGGCTGGACCAGAATGTTCGAATATTCGTTCCGTTGGTTGACATTAGATTTTCAGTTTTGAGATTCGAATATATATATATTTTACAGCGTTAATGCAGAGCTTTTGCCAAGCAGGAAGTGCGCTTCACGCTCCAGCTCTATAGGTGGCGCAGAGAGACCAACATCCATAGCCAACAACCATCAAACGCCACCAGTAGAAGAGATCAGAAAGAGATCGCCTCAAAGCGGGCTTCCTGCTTTGGCATTCACACTAATAGTGTTGTAAATAACGTTCAGTTTTTTGCAAAAACTGATTGATTTGCTTCACAAGACATCAATATGTCACACGGAGTTATGGGGGATTACTTTTGTATTAGATATACATGTTTAAAGTGGCGGATCGGTTGGCTTGCATGACGGAGCACTGGGGTTTCTGCAAAATATCTTCTTTATTGTTCTACTGATGAAAAACATATTGGATGGTGTAAGTGTTAGTAAATAAACTTGATTTTAAAAGTATGCTACCGTTTTATTACAGTTTGTTGAACTTCATTCATTCGTTCATTTATTTACGTTGTTTTATTTAAATGGGCTAAGTTACCCTTTACGTTATCAGTAATTACTATGCTTCTAATTTCTTATACGGGAGTGTTTGTTTGTTAGAAAAATGTTAGGCTAACGTTACCTTATTAAAAGTTTTGCTCGTGTTTTGTTTCACTAATGCTGATCTCGCAGCACGCGTGACAGGCACGCCGCTACATACGCACACAGATTCCTGCCTTTATTATAGAGAAAAATATGTTCAGCCCCTCCTTCCGAAGCTTTGAATATTTGATTTGATTTCTACTAGAGCTTTGAAGCTCAAAAAATGGTATTCGGAACAGCCCTAGTGCACACCCAAACATTAAATCATTTTAATTATACATGCAATTCATTGACTTTATGCGGTTAATTAATAAACAATCGGTATCGGCCTTTCTCGTGCTATTGCCGATATGCCGATGGTTTCAAATTCATCAAAAATCGGCCGATAAATATCGGCGGCCGATGCATCGGTGCATCACTACTTTATAGTATACTATGTTATACTGTACTGTACTAAACTGCACTATACTAGACTGTATCACGCTACCGTCACTGCACACCATACTACACTACACTTCACTTTATTGCACTATACTATACAATAACACTTTATGCTACCCTACGCTATCCTATACTATACTACACTACTCTACACTGTACAACACCATATTATACTATACTACACTATACTTTACTACATTTTACTATATTATACTACACTTCACGACCCTACACTATACTGTACTATACTACTGTACTAACGGTATAATATATATATACCATACTACACTGCACTGTACTATATTATACTACAATATATACTCTGCGGTGCTGTACTACACTATACTGTAGTATACTGTACTGTTCTATGTTGTGCTGTACTACACTATACTATACTACACTGTACTGTACTATACTATGTAGTGTTGTACTACACTACACTGTACTAAACTATACTATATTTCACACTGTACTGTACTGTACTGTGCTGTCCTGTACTACACTTTACTGTACTAAACTGTGCTGTACTACACCACAATGCACTAAACTATACTGTACTACCCTATACTATAATACACTGTACTGTACTGTACTGCAATATGCTGTACTGTACTGTACTGCAATATGCTGTACTGTACTGTACTGTACTGCAATATGCTGTACTGTTCTACACTATATTAAACTACACTGTACTGTACTGTGCTGTACTACACTACAATGCACTAAACTATACTGTACTACATTATACTATACTACACTGTACTATACTATACTGTGCTGTACTACACTACACTGTACTACATTATACTATACTACACTGTACTGCACTATGCTGTACTACACTACAATGCACTAAACTATACTCTACTACCCTATACTATACTACACTGTACTGTACTGTACTGTACTGTACTGTATTGCAATATGCTGTGCTGTTCTACACTATACTACACTGTACTGTACTATACTGTGCTGTACTACACTACAATGCACTAAACTATACTGTAATACATTATACTATACTACATTGTACTATACTATACTATACTACACTGTACTGTACTATACTGTGCTGTACTACACTACAATGCACTATACTATACTGTGCTGTACTGCACTACACTACACTACACTGCACTACACTATACTATACAATAACACTTTATGCTACCCTACGCTATACTATACTATACTACACTACTCTACACTGTACAACACCATATTATACTATACTACACTATACTTTACTACATTTTACTATATTATACTACACTTCACGACCCTACACTATACTGTACTATACTACTGTACTAACGGTATAATATATATACCATACTACACTGCACTGTACTATATTATACTACAATATATACTCTGCGGTGCTGTACTACACTATACTGTAGTATACTGTACTGTTCTATGTTGTGCTGTACTACACTATACTATACTACACTGTACTGTACTGTACTATACTATGTAGTGTTGTACTACACTACACTGTACTAAACTATACTATATTTCACACTGTACTGTACTGTGCTGTCCTGTACTACACTTTACTGTACTAAACTGTGTTGTACTACACCACAATGCACTAAACTATACTGTACTACCCTATACTATAATACACTGTACTGTACTGTACTGCAATATGCTGTACTGTACTGTACTGCAATATGCTGTACTGTTCTACACTATATTAAACTACACTGTACTCTACTGTGCTGTACTACACTACAATGCACTAAACTATACTGTACTACATTATACTATACTACACTGTACTATACTATACTGTGCTGTACTACACTACACTGTACTACATTATACTATACTACACTGTACTGCACTATGCTGTACTACACTACAATGCACTAAACTATACTGTACTACCCTATACTATACTACACTGTACTGTACTGTACTGTATTGCAATATGCTGTACTGTTCTACACTATACTACACTGTACTGTACTATACTGTGCTGTACTACACTACAATGCACTAAACTATACTGTAATACATTATACTATACTACATTGTACTATACTATACTATACTATACTACACTGTACTGTACTGTACTGTACTATACTGTGCTGTACTACACTACAATGCACTATACTATACTGTGCTGTACTGCACTACACTACACTACACTACACTATACTATACTACACTGTACTGTACTGTACTATACAGTGCTGTACTACACTACACTGTACTACATTATACTATACTACACTGTACTATACTATACTAAACTATACTACACTATACTGTGCTGTACTACACTACACTATACTACATTATACTGCACTACATTGTACTATACTATACTACACTGTACTTTACTATACTAAACTAAACTATACTATACTATACTGTGCTGTACTACACTACGCTATACTACATTATACTGCACTACATTATACTATACTATACTACACTGTACTGTTCGGCACTCTGCTGTGCTGTACTACACTATACTACATTACACTGTACTATACTGTACTATGCTGTCCTGTACTACACTATACTACACTACACTACACTGAACTGTACTGTACTTTACTGTACTGTACTATACTATACTGTGCTGTACTACACTACAATGCACTAAACTATACTGTACTATGATGTGCTGTACTGTACTATAATGTACTACACTTTACTACACTATAACCTATCCTGCCTTTGATTGGTTATACATCTAGATTCTATACAGGTTAATCATACCATGTTCTTTTCTATGTGCTGTACCCATACCCCCATATTGTTTAGCTGCTTTGAGAAAAGCCTTCAAAAAGCTTTTTAATCGAGAGAAAGGCCCTGCCAGCACTTAATTACAGCATAAACTGGGCAAAAGCACTGACTCAGCTTAACGTTATGTTGTCTTCATACAAACTCATGCAAGCTTTTCACAGTCTGACACTTCCACAGACCTGCGGCTTCAACCAACGTTTCAGATTTATCCCTGTAATTCACATCAGCAGTTAATTTGCAACTATTATCATGCCTCCTGTGTTGAATCACAGACAGAACAAGCATAATTTTCCTTCATATTCTGTCCGTGAATTGTTATGATGTGGCTAATGGCCCGTGTCTAATCAATGATGATGTTACACTGTGCGCAGCAGAACTCATTTCTGGATGTGTACTGTACATATGTGTCCCTGTAGTGGACGAGACGGTAGTTATGTTCCAACTATACGCGTACTATACACACTATGTACTCTACCACCTTTATTACTAAACTGAAGAACAAAAGGCTTCCCAGACTAAAAAAACGCATCCCAGACAGCAGACAACTCCGGGCCGGATCTGCATCCGAAACTGCCGACTTCGGCGTGGATCTGGGGTCTCATTTATAAAGCTGGACTGTAAATGTGCGAACGCCAGTTCTCACGCAAAGGTTGTGATATATAAAATTACAAACTTAAAAAGAGAATGGGCTTGCAGGGTGCACTGTAAAAAATGTCCATAGAAATTACAGTTTTATTGCAGCTGAGTTGCCGGTAACTGACCATAGATTTAAATTTATGTTATTTACTGGCAACATTTTGTTCAAAGTTAAATGAACATTAAACATTTACAAGTCTTTGTCTTTACAGGGTAAAGCTAAAAAACAGCATCAAGCTAAACATTCTGGGAAACAAAATCTGAAGCAAAAAACAGAAAAAGGTTGATGATTTCTGGTTTCCCAGAATGCTTTGCATAAGGCTGTTATTGTATACTGTAGCTTTATTCTGTAAAGATAAAGACTTGTTAATATTTAAAATTTATTCAACTTCGAACAAACTCTTGCCAGTAAAAAGCATAAATTTAAATCTACAGTAAGTTACCGGCAACCCAGCTGCAATAACATTGTAATTTCTGCTGATTTTTTTTTTACAGTGTGGGATCTAAGGATAATTTATGTACGCACACTTGCAGTTGATCTTTGATTTATAAAGGGACATTGCTTTGTTTAAAAAAAAGTCTTAGCCATTTTTGGCTTTTGTGCGTACGTAGACTTTTAGTAAGGATCCTACGCACAGTTTTATAAATGAGTGCGGATCCGGCCCGGAGTCTTGGGCTGTCTGGGTTGTGTTTGACGTCATTTGCCCTTGTCTGGGAAGGTGCTAATAATGCAAGAAGAAACTTTTTATCAACTAGAATTGATAAACTTAAAATGTGACGTGATGTGGTTGCTATGGTTTGCTAAAGTAAAAGAAATATCTCAATATCTCTGTAATTTTATGGGATTTTTCCCCACTTTCTTCATCGTCCCCTAGACAGTAATAATATAGAAGATTAGAAATTTAAAAGCCCACTTCTACTTAACAAGCTGCATGATTTACAGGATCATTTATAACAAATGATGCAGGATAAATTTCATGCCAAAGCGTAATATCAGTATGAGCAACAATAATAGTGATGTTTGTCTTAGCAAGCACTGTTAATTTTTTTTTAATGCATGTCGCCAGTTGGCATGTTAAAATGTGATTGCATAAATAACTATTTTACTGCTTTTTTAAACTATTATGCTTTTAAGATCAGATGAAAATGAATTTGGCACACTTACAGAATATTAAAAATGCATTTAAAAAAAAATAAAGTTTAATAAACTGCCGTGTGTTTTTATCATGCACACATTCTTACTGCTTAAATCAAACACATATGACTGTTAACCTATATATAACTAACTGGTTGTGTTTAACAACTTTAACTCTTTACATTGACATAATTTTTGCAGAGTATAATATTGTCCTTCATGATACACATGTGCATAGATTTGTAAATGTATATGAGATGTAAATTTTACTGTACAGTAATACATGGATGTGTTTGTAGAGTTGCAGAGGGCAGATGAAATGAAGAGTGAATTATCTCAGGACGAGTCGGGTTCAGAATCAGAAGAGCTACAACACAGCGATGCTGAAGAAGTTGAGGACCACACACACGAAGACGACGATGACGACATGGTAAGAGAGAAATAAAGAGCGAGCAAAGTATTAAAATGATTTTTAAATGAGACAAAGATTAGATTTCATGTGTTTATGCTCATTTCTTTATCACATTAAATGTTCTTGCATAAAATGCTTATGAATTTTGCATTTAAATAAAAGTAATAATATAAGATTAGAATAAAACTAGAAAACCGTGTAGGGTTGTGATTTAATTTTGCAGGTCACACGTCGTACCGACAAAAGCAGTTAAAGTTAAAAAATTATGTTCCCCTAAAAATGATTTCTCATCTCTTCTCTCCTTAGGAAAACAATCACATATCCGAAATGGACCCCATTCTTCAATAAAAGGCAAGAACTGAAAACAAGCACAATAGATCATTCGAGTGATAATTTAAAACATGAGATGTTTACTAGTATTGCTTTCACTTAAGGATGTCACCCAAGATGAATAAAGATGTTCTTCATGTAGAGGACAGGTTGTAAAAATGACAGTCAGTGAGTGCAAATCATTAAATCTGGTGTCACATGGTGTTCTATTAGCTTCAATTTAGTGTATCGAAACATTTTTCAGGATGACAACATAACAACTGTTGTCAATTCTTGACTAGTGAAAATTAGCATTTTCCAGTTCTTTCCATGCGAGTTATGCAACAAGTCAAGATTCATGAAGCAAAACTATAATTTTGTTCTCGTCTGTGTATTTTGGCCTCAGGTGATGCACGCGGTTTTATCTCCACATTTCCATTAACTAAACTTTTTAGGGATAAAGAAAAAGATTGGGACCCCGCTGCTCCAAACAAGTGTTTTTTTTATATAAATGAGTCGCTAAAAGCCACCTCCATCAAAAATGAGACTCAGTTAATACCTATTATACGTTTATCAAATACTTTCACTTCAAAACTGCTTAATCCCGGCTTCAGGCCATTCAGAAATACAGATTTGTTGGCAGAATCCATTATACCGAGCCCCTAAGGTGACATTGGAGTAAAAAAAATCTAAAGTTTAGTTTCATGTGCAGAATTTTTTTTTAAGTTTAGTTTCGTGTGCGCACTTGAAACTATCGCGCATGCACGTGAAGCTATCAAAATACCAAAAAACTTGAAACTATCACGTGCGCACGTGTAAGCAAAAGTTTCACGTGCGCACGCGAAACTAAACTAAGTTTCACGTGCGCACGCGAAACTAAACACTAGTTTCATGCGCGCACGCCAAAGTTTCACGTGAGCATGCGATAGTTTCACGTGCGCACACGAAACTAAACTTTATTTAATTTTTGCTCCATGTCCTCTTAGGGGCTCCGTACCATGATTTTCACAAAATGCCTTTCAGGAAAATTTTCTTCTAAAAATATATAAACATACAAATATATCAAATGAATGAACAGACCCTCTGCTTTTAAACAAACAAAATGGGGGGGGGGTTATTTTTTTTCTCTGCTTATAAACTGTTAAATATTTTTCTTCAAAAATAAATTTTTAGCAAAAAGCTAAAATAATTGCATTTTTGTGAAGGAATTTTGTTAGAGATCAGATTCAGAAAGATTATCAAAACATACACGGAGTGTCAAATTACAAAAAAATTTTTTGCTTCAGTTTTTTTATAAATTGTGTAAGTGCGTTATTACAGATAACCATAAAAACTCATCAGGAACACGTTTTTTTTTCATGCAAATGTTTTCTCTTAATTGACGAGATAACTTGTCAATGGCGGGGAAAGAGTTAACAGTTGAATAAATAAAATGCTGATTTACAAGAAAACATGTCAGATGCACTTAGAGGGGTTTGCATCTAAACTCTTTGTATCTGGTTTGTGGAGCTACAGTGTGCCGGTTTTGCCTTGTTTTATTTTTTTATACATATTTTTAGGTGAAGATGTGAGAACAATTGTGATTTTTTTTTAAGAAACACAGTAAGCAGAACAATTTAATATTTTGAACGGTGGTAAAGTAATAACACACAAAAATGGTTGCATTAATTCACTGCATTACAATCCACAAATAATATATTACATTTATTGGCCACCGTATAGACAATTGCATGCACATTGTTCATCCAACAAAAAAATATTTTCACTCTGTACTTTGGTGGTCTGGCACAAGTTTCATGTTTGCTATAGGGTTTCACCATCTGTGATCATTAGGTTTATCAAAATGAAAAGAAAATCCCTGTGGCTTTTTTTACTCATCAGGGTTTAAGGTGTAACAACTTCAATTTCGCCGCTTTAACATAAACACTGCCATATGTTTGGCTATACAAACACACAGGACAATGGGAGATCTAATGTTAACTTTTACCTGATCCGTCTGTGTGATGTTTATGGAGCTCAACCATTTGTTCGGCTAATCGGCGAGACCACACAATCTTATTGCCATGGCTAACGTAGCTCCTGACCCTTCGCTTCTGTTGACACATACAGGTCGACCCAAGACGGCTAAATTAATATTAACATCACGTCAAGCACAAATTAGCGATTGGTTCTGCTTCGCTGGTTCTACATGAGGATTATATCGGAGGAGGTATACGCTGACCTGAGTTTTGAAACTTCTTTAAGTGGAAGGTTGTTATTGCCCACACAGCAAAATATATATATTTTGAATTATAATAAAATAATTTATTAAAATAAATGTACTGAAATATATTTTGAAATATGTTTATAAAAATATATTTTTCACCAATATATTTTTTTGGCCATTTTTTGTATAGACAGTTTCATCGGACACATGCTTGTTGTTGCGGTTACGTGTCTGGACAGATCTTAACTTCCGGTCTCTGATTGTTTAATGGTTAGGCTAGTGGCTAAACTGAACTCTTAACAAATACCTTGTCGAAAATAAAAAAGTTTTGGTTTACTAAAGACAAGGAAAGACGGTGATCATCGCTATGTTAGGGAGGTTTGGCAGCCGATCTGTAGTTAACATTGTATAATTTAACACAAAATGACCAGTGGGGAACCTTCAGGGCCTTCTACGCCTTCAGAGAAGGCCTAAAAAAATTAATAAAAATATTTTTTATACTAATAAATAATAAAGTATTCAATAAAAATATGTTTTTACATGTTTAAATTTATATTTAATTTAATTTAATACATGTAATATATTTTCTCTCATCTATGTTCTAACGTTAAGCTTACTGTCAGGTTCATATCCAATCAGAATCGTCTGTCTCTATTAAGGCCCGGTAAACTGGCTCATTCATTGGTTAGGACTTCAAGAATCCCAAGGAAGGCCAAGCTATGTGTTTTGGTGTGGAGAGTGACGGGCAAATCGACCAATCACGCTTTGATTTCAAGTGGGCGGGTAAAAAACAAAGCATTGTAAGCCTTCATGAAGTCCTAATCATGCAACAAGCTGGATGCGAGCTGCCGTAAAACACAAAAGAAGAAGAAGTCCTAATCATAGACCGTCTAATGGCCCGAATCTCTGCGGTGAGAGTGGTTGAGGTAAATGGCAGAAAACGTGATTGACGTTGTGGCTAGTTTGATAGGGCTGAGGTAAAAACTAAATTACTTAAGCGGGTACTCGTGAAGAGCACAGCTGAGAGATGCGCGTGCAGCTGCGCTGCGCATATCAGACGTGAACACGAGAAAAATAATGGGTTTAATTATACTTTCACTTCCTGACAGTTTTACTTGAGGATAGTAATGACTGCAGGCGACGCCGAATTACATACAATATAATTACCTAACTAAATCTCAGAGAATGCAAAAACATTCACCGGGGCTCGGGCTAGGGATTTTGCGAGCCCGCAAAATATAACAGTTATAAGCCACAAGGAGGTGCACTGAGAACGCAGGGTGCTATATTTCCCCTTATGAAAAAAGACTAACAAGCTATCCTACAGCTAAATATATATTTACAAAAAACAAAAATTAAATGCAAATTTACAGAGCAGCAGAGTCTGTATTTGTGTTTATCAGTTAGATTAAAGTAATTTTAAACTTTAAAACTGCATTTAAAGGCAAACAATGCCTATTCTGTAATTTAACTTTGCGTGCTCAGAATTTTTACACGTTCACTGTATGATTTAACGAAATACGAATAGCCTAGTATTATATTCTGAATTTTAAAATTTATGAAAAACAAACTACTCTCAATTTATTTTGGTGTTTTTTCCCCCATGCTCACTTGTCTCCATTTTCCTGTTTTTAAGAATTAAGGCGGTGTAGTAAGTAGAACCTATCCATTAAAATTTGTGACTTTAATTTATTGGGCCATGCGTAATTGCGCATGGAGAGGCATTTGCACTTCATTGCATATTTTGAAGGCCCAGCTGTAATACTCACGGTTCGCCACTGAAAATGACACATAATGTTTTAAAGCATAACACAAAAAATGTGTCAAAAAAATAACAAATCTTTCCTTAGAGTGTACCGGAAGTTACATTTGTTCCACGAAAGACGTTTGTTTTTAGGTTGTTACTGCTGAAACCGTGTATATTTTGAAATATATTTGAAAAAATAAATATATTTTAAAGCATTTATATTAAAGGACAAGTTCGGTATTTTACACTTAAAGCCCTGTTTTCAGATTGTTTATGATGAAATAGAACGGTTTTGACTGAAATTTGGACATATGATGCTGGCCCGAGAATTTTCGGGTGTTTGTTTTTCACCTCCCACCTCTATAATAGCTTTATAGGTGCACAACTTGTCCTTTAACATTGCATTGGAAGAAATACTTTGTTTGTTACAAACCTGTAAACATAATAGGTTTCAAAAGTTTAAAATTCAATTTAAACTTCAAAAATAGCTATACTAGTTAATAATAATAATAAATTAATTCATGATTACATTAAATTAATAAATTAATAATAATTGTATATTTTATACACATACTTTATACATGTTTATATTTTTGCCAGGAAAAATATATTTTTTGCAATATGGGTTGCAAAATTTTAAATGTATTAGTTGCCCCTGAGTTACATTTAGAAAAATATGTTAATATATGGTGGTGGTTAAAACTAAATATATTTAGAAACTCAAAAATATATTTAATTAAGCTTCACTTTCTATAAAATGTATTTAGCATACATTTAAAACATTTTTGGTCAGAGAAATTTGCCATATGCCTCAAAATGTAGGAACATGTAAGATGGTAACACAAGGTTGTATTTGTTAAAATTAATTAATGCATTAACTAAAAGGAATTAACAATTAATACTTTTATTATTTAATGAATGCATTTATTAATCTTCATGTAGCATAGTATACATTTTTAAAAGCAAAAATTTGTAACCATGAACTTCCATGATTAATAAATGCTGAAAAACTTTATGTTAGCTGTAAAGACAAAAAGATTTATAGAGCGAAGGAATTACACGTAATTGTCGTAAAAATAATGTCACACTGCAAAAAAAATTATTTAATCTTATTAAAATATTTCTGCCTTATTATTTAGGGGTAATTGTTTAAAAATGTATTACATGGCTCAAAAACTGAATTTTCAGTTTAAATGTACAAATATATATTACAAGTAAACCATACTGTACCATTATGTTGAACTTTCCACATCTTTAGTTATTTAGTTGACAAGGAAAATCTTTCCATGTTTGTGATAATTGTTGCAAAAAAAAATGAAAGGAGCCTAAAGTAAAAAAAGATGCAAGTTTATGTATTTAACAAATTATTTTATACCTTGAAGTTCTGATGGTTTCCAGTGTTTTTGGCTTTTTCCATCATTGAGTTGTTGCAGCAGAAAATATTTTATCCTGACTTTTAAAAGCAATTGAGGAAGAATAAAACCACATGTGAATGTTGAGAGAGATGTTTGATGTCACCCTGATGTCTTTTGTCATAGCTGTTTTCTGCCCTATTGCATTTTAACGTCTTCCTCTTCTTGTATTTATTACAGCAGGGAGTTGGAAAACACTGTCAACTGGAAACTTTTTTATTACCACAGACTCAGCAGGAAGACACTGAAAACAACAGGCGCCATCAAAACTCCAGCATCGACTGTCATCGAGACAGACAGCTAAACTTCAGCTCTTCAGTGGTAGAGATGTGGAGGGGCGACGTCCCCTAAACCAGGAATCCATTACAAAATGCCCACAGTTTCTTACTGGAACGCAACGTCATACACCCACTAAAAAGGGGATCAATTTCATGAACATCTGCATTTACGCTTCCCAAAAAAAAAAAAACATTTATCTTTGCATTGTTGGCGCCTCATATGTATATACCCCCATCCTGTTTCCTCCTATCTGTTTGTGCTTTTCCAAAATGTTTTTCATTTTATTTATATGCCAGTTGGTATCACAAAGGTTGGCTATTTTTAATTACGTGCGCATAATTCTTCTGCTTGCACTTTCGAGATTGCAAGAAATATTTACAGATGTAAATAAACTATATGACTTGTGAAACAAACTGTTGCGGAGTGATCCGTGGTCAGAGACGATTAAAACACAGGTGTACAGTAGTGAAGAATTATAACTTTACTAAATTTCCCTAAAAAAAAACCCAAATAATTCACTACAGTTTAAAGCTTAATATCACTTTTTACTCCAATACATTTCATAATCTATTTCAGTAAAACTTTGTGAGTCTTTATTACTCGTTTCATGTTATAACTATAGTAATGTAAAACATTAAATAGTAAACGTAAATTATATATAATGTGTATCCTTATGCAGGGAAGTAAAAGTTTTCAAAAAAATAATAAAAAACACTGATAAAGTACAGATACTTGAAAATGCTTTATTAGTTAAACATCATAAGAGTGCTTAAATATAATTTGTATCATTTAGACTTTTAGTCTTCATCATTAATCATCTTCTTTAGAGAGCGAGTCGATTGGATAAGTGGATAAAATGACCCCAGATGGATGCAATTTGTAATGGGGGAAATTTTCAACTTGCACACCGCCTAGAAATGGCTTGGTGAAGTTGACAGTTGAGTTCACAATAAACAGATCAATTTGAGAATACAGACCACAGCAAAAAAAATTTACCACACTGTAAAAAAATATGCAGCATTTTTATCAAATCAACATATATTTGTATGTTACTTTAACTTAAAACAATTAAGTTAAACAATTTAAACTTGTTTATGTCAACTTATCACCAGTCAAAACTTTGAAAAATTGTATATTGAATTTACTTGCATAACCAAGTTGTTTTAACTTCATGCTGCATTTTTTTATTACAGTGCCGTTTTTAGGTCATAACATTTTACTTTTATATAGAAAATAGAGATGCATCAATAAATTGGCCAAAAATCGGTATCAGTTGATTAAAAAAAATTGTTGGTTCAGCTTAAGAAAGTAAGTTACGTGGTTTCCTTAAAGGGGACATTTCACAAGACTTTTAAAGATGTCAAATAAATCATTGGTGTCCCCAGAGTACATACGTGAAGTTTATCATTTATTATAGCATGTTAAAATTGCCACTTTGTAAGTGTGAGCAAAAATGTGCCGTTTTTGTGTGTCCTTTTAAATGCAAATGAGCTTATTTCTGCACTAAATGGCAGTGTCGTGGTTGGATAGTGCAGATTAAGGGGTGATATTATTTCCTTCTGACATCACAAGGGGAGCCACATTTTAATGACCTATTTTTTCACGTATTTGCAGAGAATGGTTTACCAAAATAAGGTTACTGAATAAGGGTTTTTATTCACATTTTCTAGGTTGATAGAAGCACTGGGGACCCCATTATAGCAATTAAACAAAAAGTCAAATTTTTATGATATGTCCCCTTAAAAATTTTGAGTTAAAGGGGTCATAGCGTGAAAATCAGACTTTTTCCATGTTGAAGTGCTAATTGGGTCCCCAGTGCTTCTATCAACGTAGAAAACGTGAAAAAGATCAACCCAGTAACTTTGTCTGGGTACGCCATTTTCTGCAAGCATGTAAAAAATTAGGTCGTTCAGATTTCACCTGTTTTGTGAGGTAGGTACTGTAGCAAGGTGAATTACAATAATACCGCCCCCTTTTAATCTGCACTATCCAGAGAGAGAAAGAGAAAGAGAAATAATAACAGCACAATTTAATTTCATTTTCAACAAACCACCATTATGGTGATCAGTGTTTGCATTTCATCAGCTCATTTGCATTTTAAAGGATAACAGCACACTTTTGCTCAGACCTACAAAGTGGCAATTTTAACATGTTATAATAAATTATCTGTGGAGTATTTTGAGCATTCACATACACAATCTGGGGACACCAAAGATTTATTGTACATCTTTAAAAAAATCTCATAATATGATCACTTGTAAAATATTAGTTAACTGAAAAAAGGTGTCTGAAATATGTTGTTTAAAAAAAATTTAGTTGAATTAACTCAAAATTTAAAGGCAACCAGGTAACTTACTTTTTAAAGCTGAACCAACAAATCTTTTTTACAGTGCATTGGCCGATAGTTTAAAAACAGGCATTATTCATTCCTGTCAATCAAAAGTGAACAGGTAAATGCAATTAATTTAAGCTATATGTGTATAGAAAATGTAAAGAAACATCTCTAGTTTAATGTTCAATATTAATAGTCATTAATGCAAGGTAATATAACCAATAATTGTGTATCGATGTAAAAATATTTCATATCAATGCATCTCTAATAGAAAACAATGCTTTTTAATTTTATGCACTTCTGGAATTTCATATGCTTATTTTAATACCATCTTGGGTCTTTGTGAGTTAAAGTTTTAAGCAATAAAAATTAATAAGGTTTTGCCACAAAGGTGCTAAATTAATCTCAAACATTAGCAACAATTCAACACCTATCAAAGTCAGACTGGCTTTTATTATTTCTTCTTGAATACACTGCTGTTTAACATGCTCATGTTTTGGCTACAGCCAGATCTGTCAGGGAAGAAAACATTCATTATTCATTCGTATGTCACTTTGTGAGTGCTGGAGGATGTTAAGCAGAAGACCACTGCTGTCTTTCCCTCTATAGCAGCGCCTGCTGTTGCCTTTAATCAGTGCCAAAGCACATGTGTCCGGGTACAACGCTATTATTTTTAACAAAAATGAAAATAGCCAGGTACAGTAACAGATGCCTGCTAATACAAAACCTATACCGTGAAGGGCATTTCAACATGTGCTAGTGATTTTTACTGCTTGTTATCTATAGGAGTGAACTGACTGTAATGCCTACGTGTAGCCATAAAAGCTATTCTGTGGAAAATTACTGTAACGTGAACTTTACACGGGACAGTATGCATATTTATGATGTAACATAAGCAACACACTTCATTCTTCATATTTGATGTGACACAAATATGGACCTGTTTCGTTTTACACAAAAGATTTAGCTTCAGGATTCTCATGACATTGTAATCCATCAACTCCTTTAATTCTTCGTATGACATTTGTATTTGTATAGATGATAATTGGCTTAGAGTAACACATGCGCATGAATACACGGGAACATTCATGTTTAGCTTCTTCCATTTTCTAATCATTGCTCCAACAGTGGACCTTTTTTCACCAAAGCTGCTTGGCAATTTCCCGGTAAAAATTGTGGAGGTGTACAATTTTGTCTCTAGTGTCTTTGGACAGCTCAGGTCTTGGCCATGTTAGTAGTTGGATTTTTACTGATTGTATGTGGTGGACAGGTGTCTTTATGCAGCTAACAACCTCAAACAGGTGCATCTAATTTAGGATAATAAATGGAGCGGAGGTGGACATTTTAAAGGCAGACTAACAGGTCTTTAAGGGTCAAAAATCTAGCTGATAGGCAGGTGTTCAAATTAGTGCTGGGCAAAGATTAATCGCGATTAATCGCATACAAAATAAAAGTGATAATTGGTATAATATATGAGTGTGTGCTGTGTCTAATTATTATGTATAAATATATACACACACATATTCATGTATGTATTTAAGAAACATTTACATGTTTATATATATTTATTTATATTTTTATATAATCTATATTAAATATAAATTTAAAAAATGACATATAAATAAAACAATTCTGAGGTTAAATATACATAATAATTAGACACAGTACACGCACATTTATTATGCAAAAATCACTTTTATTTTGTATGCGATTAATCGCGATTAATCTTTGCCCAGCACTAGTTCAAATACTTAGTTAAAAAATAAATAGTTAAAAAATCATACATTGTAATGTCTGGATTTTTTTTTATTAGATTAAGTCTCTCACAGTGGACATGCACCTACGATGACAATTTCAGACCCCTCCATAATTTCTAAGTGGGAGAACTAGCAGCGGTTTCCATTATTTTACAGCATGGCCTCGTTTTCAATCCAATCCAATCTGTTTAAAAAATAAAAGCGATATTTTTTCCAGAAATGTACAGAATACGTGTTTGTCCAGCTGGTATGCATTTTATTCATTCAGGGTTTTTTTTCTAAAGACAATACAGCATGATTCACAAACAGTTTATTCATACACGGCTTCACAGCACTGCGGGAGCTTCTCATCCAGAGCCAACAAATCTTTTAGTAAATTTTCCACGTGCATAGACATTTCTATACCTCAAAGAAATGTAATTTGCCATTTGAATAGCCAAAATGTAGTGATGAAAACGTGGGACTCTCTGATGATCCGACAGATCCCGGTGGATCCTGCACGATTTGAGTAGATTTGAGCAGTTTGACTGAAACGCAGGTGTTCAGACGGGCCGTAAAAGGTGGCGGAGGGTGAAGTAAGAGGCGTTAGTTGGCTTTGGCACGCAGCTGCGCTCTCTTGCCCGTCACGGCCTGGAAACCAGTCTTGATGCTGGCGACCGAACAGCGAGAATGACACGTCTCGCACTGTAGGAAATACAAACGCGTGTCTTTCTGCAAGATCGTGTCAGGAGACCGACACGTGTGGCATGTCACATACTCCTCTGAAAAAAGAAAACACACAGGTTTGAATGTTTACATGTACATTTTTACATTTAAAGGAAACCACTATATAAATCAATAATATTAGTCAGTATTTTAAAGGTGCTGTGTGTAAATTTTAGCGGCATCTAGTGGTGAGGTTGTGAATTGCAACCAATGGCTTAGTCCACTGCTCACCCCTGGCTTTTGAAACGCATAGAGAAGCTACGGTAGCCGCAACCGGACAAACATGTCATCGTAGGAGAAAACTTGATAAAAAAATTTCCGTTAAGGGTTTCAAAATGGTGACTTCCGTGTAAGGGGACCCTCGTGTATGTAAATAAAAAAGGTCTCGTTCTAAGATAATAAACACATAACGGTTCATTATGAAAGGTCTTTTTACACCACTGATAATGTAGTTTTGTATATTATTTTGCATTTCTGTCAAAAGATCCTTCTAAAAATTACACACTGTACCTTTAAATCTAGATGCAATAGCATTCGCAAAAAATATATATTTTTAAAGTTTCGAGTTAAACAGATCTTATTAAATAAGAACAAATCAACCTTGTTTTTGTTTTTTACCAGGTACTGGATCATGAAAAGTGGTCTCTATATGACAGGTTGATAGGAAAGATTAAAAAACTGCTTGATGATGTCGGCCAAAAGTAAATCTGTTTCAATTTGGTGGACTAAGTAATTACACTTTGTTGAAAGAAAAGACATCTTGTCTTCTCAGAAATTAAGATAAAGATAAGAGCAAGATTCAAATGTGCAGAATGACATGTACCTATAAATCATTCTTAATGATAACAGGAATAAAATGCCGATTTCTGAGTTTAATCCAATAAACACTCACTAATATATCGTCGTAAGACATTTTCTATCTGTTTCTGCTGGAATCTGCCTTTGATGACAAGCTGATTATTTCCATCTATGGACCCGCTGAAAATTAAAAAACAATTCATGATAAATACAAACATAACTGTAAAAACAATAAAACTGTCCAATTTGTATATTGAAGTACTTTGTTAACTGAATTCTTAAAGGGATAGTTCACCCAAAAATGAAAATTCTGTCATCATTTACTCATCCTCATGTTGTTCTAAACCTGTATGAAAAAATATATTTTGATAAACGATGGTAACCACACAGTTGATGGTACCCACTGACTTCCATAGTATTTGTTTATCCTACTATGGAAGTCAATGGGTACCACAATGGGATGTCTGGTTAACATCATTTATCAAAATATCTTTTGTGTTTAACAGAAGAAAGAAACTCATACAGTTTAGAATAACTTGAGGGGAAGTAAATAATGACAAAATTTAATTTTTTGGGTGACCTATCCCTTTAAACTAGATCGTCTTTTAAGTCTTGTGATTCATAAATATGAAGATTATTCTTTGAACATCTTTCAAAACATCTGACAGGCCTGTTTCACACCGATTATGATTATGTCCCATTTAAGAATGTTTGTAACAAAACAGATCTGGGGCACCATTGACTTACAATAATAAAACGTTACTATGAAAGTGAATGAACTGATGTGTTTTGTTGCAAACATTCTTTAAAAAATAAAAATCTTCCTTTGTGCCTAAAGTAATTTATACAAGTTTGGAATAACTTGAAGAGGAGTAAATGATGCCAAATTTGTTTTTGTTTTTTGGTGAACTATCCCTTTAAGCTATTAAGCTATTGTCTTTTTATGCACGTCTATCAAAAACATCTGAAAACTATTATGAAAACTACACCAATTATGTTAGCAGCACATTAAAAATTTATTTACATTTAAAAATGTTTTAACAAAGCAAAACTGGGGCACCATTGACTTCGATAGTAGGAAAAGAATCATATTATGGAAGTGACTGGTGCCCTTGTTTCATTCTTCAAAAAATCTTCCTTTTTGTTTATCAGAAGAAAGTAATTTAGACAGGGTTGAAATAACTTGAGGTGAGAGTAAATGACAAAACGTTCATTTTTGGGTGAACTGTCCCTTTAAGCTAGATTGTCTTTAAAGCCATATAAGATTCATATAACTATGAGGATTATCCTTTGAAGGTCTTTCAAAACATCTGACATGCCTGTTTCACACCGATCATGTTAGCAGCAAATTTAAGAATGTTTGTAACAAACCAGATCTGGGGCACCATTGACTTCCAATAATAAAATAATACTATAAAAGTGAATGGTGCCTCTGATCTGTTTAGTTACAAACAAAAAATCTCCTTTGTGCTTAAAGTAATTTATACAGGTTTGGAATCACTTGAGAGGGAGTAAATGATGACTGAATTGTCATTTAAGGATGAACTGTCCCTTTAAGCTAGATTTTCTTTATAGCAGGGGTCTCCAACCTTTTTGTGAGCAAGGGCTACAACAATGGATAAAACACTTTTTTAATTATATTGTCTATAAAAAAAATTATTTTACTTGTTGATTTATTTAATTTTATTTGTTTATTTGTTTTATCATTATTTAAAATGTTAACATACATAAATGAAGCCAAAAATTATGTCATAAATAAATATTAAAATTGGGGCTAGTAATAGAATGTGCTTTGGCGGGCAACTAGATTAGTTTTGAATGTCTTTCAAAACATATGAAAACGTTCAAAACAGGCCGGTTTCACGCCAATCATGTTAGCAGCACATTTATTTACATTTAAGAATGTTTGTAACAAGCAAAATTGGGGCACCATTGACTTCTATAGTAGGACACAATAATACTATTTAAGTGACTGGTGTCCTTGATCCGTTTCATTCTTCAAAAATATACCTTTGTATTTAGCCAAAGAAAGTAATTTATACAGGTTGACAGAAAAAAAGACATAATTTACATTTTTTGGGTGAACTATCCCTTTAAGTGAATTTGTGCAGATATAACCAATTACAAAAATTCATGAACGTGAATTGAAAACAATTGCAGAAATTGAAAATTCACTTTTAGGTTTCAGTCAGAGGGCTTAAACTAGACAAATAAACCAGACACTGGGACAATATTTGATAAGGGTTAACAAAAATAACCCTTTCAGTGGTGTTCCCCAAAAACCAAAAATTACCTTTTCACATACAGATTGCATTACATGCATGCAAAGAACAAAAACAATATAAACTCACCATGTACCCAACTCAGCCAGCAAAAAAGCCAAAAGATGTTTTGGCTGTCGATGCAACCTGACAAAATGAAAAGGGTTAAGGAACAATCAAATATCTAAATCACTGGCCAAACTGTTCCTGAAATGCTTAAGAAAATAAAAATGAGCATCAAACATACTGTATATTGCAAAATGCATAATAGTTTACTTCAAACAAGTGCTTGATGTCCTCTTATGACAATACTGGCATCTATAGTTTGAACTTACAGCTTGCAGATGTCTGTGAAGTTTACAAAGGATGTCTTTTTTGTGCCGACCCTGACCACCTGAGGAGGCTTCATCACAAACTTCCTCTTTTCTCCTGCGATCATGTCTGGATTTTTTTCCCGCATGATGTTAAAGACTCTGTTTAGAAGCTTAGACACAATGTTTGCAAATGTTCAGTCATACACTTAAAGTCACTGCATTACCGTTGGCTAAACCAGAATTGCAATCAACATACAATATTTAGGTTTTACCTCATCATACGTGTAATCTCTTTCGGATCCTGCCCACGCGGGGCCCATCTGTATGCTGAATGTGATGTCATCTGTATTTTTATTGTCATCATCTTCAACACCTTTTAAACAAAATGCATGTTTCATTTAGGAAAAAAGTACTTTCAGATTGACGTTGTGCATTTCCACCATCAGTTCTCATTGCGAAACCTGACCGATCCGTTTCTTTTTCAATGAAATCAGGCCTAAAACGCTCCATGCTCAGAATCGTTCATCCTGTAAGTTCATGCACCTACCATCTTCTTTGTTCAGACTGTCTATATCCTCTTGGAAATCTTTAACTTTTCTTTTCGGTTTCTTAGCCGGCAGCATCAAGTCATCGTCCTCTAGCGTTTCTGATGGCTCGGTTTCGATCTTCAGCTCCTTTGGAAATTTTGAATGTATTTAGTTTACAAATTTAGTTTACATGTGCGTGCGTGTGTGCATCGAACGAAAAAAAAGGCAACTTTTTACCAAGAAAACCGAAGCCACTGACAGATCGCATGTTTTCGTGGTCAAAACATCTTGCAAAGAAAAACAATTATGGTAGTAAAGACAATAGATAACGAGTGCAAACGATCTACTGACCTTCATCCCTTCTTCAAGCTCAGCGTCAAAGATCTTTTCTTTTTTGGACTTCTTTTTCTTTTTCTTCTGGTTAAAGAAGTTCAAGTCATCCAGGTCATCTGATGGTTCTGGACCACAAAGGTGTTATGTCACACAAGTCGTAATTCATTTAAAGATCTGTTAACCCTATAAAATATATCGCTTGGCATTGACATTTATATTTTTGCAACATTACCCACTAACAAAAGTTTGAAAATGGGATCACGAAAAACAGCCGCCTCAATTAGATTTTTTATGCATTTTACAAAATGATGTTCCTTTAGATGGAGAAGAGCCGAATGCTGTTTACCTTTCTTCCTCCCCTCTTCTTCATCGACTTCAATCTCTTTCTCTTCTCCTATATCGCCCTCCGTCTCTTTCGTCTCCGGCTGCTGCTGTCCTTCTTCTCCTTCACCACCATCTTCTTCAACCATGAAAGGCTTCTTCTTTTTCTTCTTCTTCTTGGTCATATTTGGGTCAAATATCATCTGGAAGAGCGACAAAATGAACAATAAAACAAAAATGCTGGCTGTCAAGAGATGTCAAAAAAATTTAAACAATGGTGGAAAGCAATTATCACCTAATGAGAAGTCAATATTAAAGATTTCACGGTACAGAATATTCTTTACACTATGTAGGTTTGGATCACACATAATAATAGTTACAATATGGTGCATTATAGTAATATTTTTTGGGGGGAAATTGTGGAGCGATGGTATCAAAAGGTAATATACACAGTATGGTGCTAAATGCTTTTAAAATTAAAATCCAAGGGACTTCAAATAACAATGTAAAACATGGTATTAGCACGGTACCATGCTCAAAAACTACAGCAACATATTAAAAGAAATATGGTACCATCTAAAAAAAACTTATTAGTATCAAGTCCAAAAACCATGGATGTACCATTCCAAATATGTACTATGATAACTATAATAGATTGATAAACTATAGTTCACTGTGGTATATTTTAAAATTTACTATGGTATGGTTGAAAAACTCTATAGGATCTAGGAATTTTACTACGGTTTAATAAAGTAAAATACTAAAGCATATTACAGTATTATATGTAGGTATGCATATGATACCATACATATGGTAAATCATGAATACATAAAAGAAACAATGTCAAGGTATTATTATGGCACTGGCAGTGAGTAAAACACAAGACGTTTAGTGTTTGGCTAGTTGACAGGCAAGAAATAATGTAGAAACTACGAGCAAGTGCACATGTGTTTGATGCACAGCCTGCCCTGTTCTAGTAACGTTAGGCCCAATTGTCCTTCTCATTTGACTCTCTAAATTAAGCCTTATTCAAATATAATCTTGCAAAACAACGATTGCTATCTTACCTCGTCTCCTGACATGTTTTCGGTTGGTTGTTAAAACGTCAGAAGAAAAAATAAGCTCTACAATCGATTATATTTTACGCTGCAGCTTTCTTCTCTCCGCGAGCCGGGTCAGGCCAGGTGCGCATGCGCAGTAGATTAGTCGAAGCGCAGAGCATGACGGAAGTTGTAGTTTTTTGTCCGTATTGTCGTATGGATATCACGTTTCGGTAAATTATTGGAGCTCATAAGATAAAATCCCTCGTGTTGACACAAGCTTGAGAGGACAAATTTGTGTGTTGAAAGAAATACGATCCTTATAAAACCGTGTTTAAATTTATTTCAAAATGCAGGGTTTTGGGAGGTGTATACTTGCCTAAGTGTATAATCGCTATAAGGTGGTTTCAATGTTTCTTAAATTCCTTCTAAAGGTGAACTAGGCCTGAACCCTTATATATAATCTGTTTAAAATTGTAGCGGTTGCCCCTTTGCTACTTTTGCTCCATGGAGGTCCTTCACATTGCTATCATATTGCATAAAGCAATAAGTCAAAATAATAACATGTAATATGTATGTAATTTTCACATTTTATTCAAAAACCCCTATAACACATACAATGATTTTGTTTTTCACATACTAATTCCCACCATCTGTTGAATTCACAACTTGATTGCAACATGTTTTACATTAAATTACATTACTGTGTTTCAAAGCATTGAATAAAAAAAACATTACTGTGTCAGAAACAACCTATGCACATAAAATCTAAAAGAAAACTATAACAGCTCTTATGTGCAATAAGAATATGTATGTAAGAATAAAAAAATTCAAAGCTTAAAATCTTTAAAAAACAAAACAATAAAAAATTATTTTAAAAAGTATTTTAGATGTATGCCTATACTGAAGAAAGCAGTAAAGCATGTTTCCCTTCTCCATACTGCATTTGTTAGTTCAACATTATTTTCACAGCGAAAGTGCGTTGTGCAATAAGCCATAAAAGTCTTTTTTTACTGGGCTATATAAAAATATATAAATTTAGTCTTACTTTTAAAGGTTACATGACAACCTTTCCAGGGCATTTTAAAGTACATAAAAAAGTAAGTGTATGTACATTAGTATATTTGACATTTGACATCCAAACACTATCTGAGGTAAAACTACAAATATAGACTACCCTTTTTAAGTTTATGTATATAATATTAAACCTGATAAAACAGACTAAAATAGAAACTAATAATAAAAACAATAAAAATCTGGTTGACAGTGAACAGCGCTGCTGTGGAGTTCAAGGGCACTCATGACAGACAGTTTTCCAGATCTTAGATTTATAAACTGGTCTGTGATTTTTTTTGAAACAGGATTGAATCATGGCTTTGAACCCAAATCTAAGATGTTGAAATCAAAGGTTTCTTTATTCATAGTGTTACCAAACTACATAATAGCTTCAACTATCTGCTTAAAAATGGAAACACATGTACATCTTGGTTTATTTCATGCCCGTTTTTACCCTTATTTTTCTGTTGTGTGGAAAATATATTTTATTCCCGTACAGTCGTCTACGTAAATAAATCTTGTGGGAGAAAGAAACAAGAAATGATTTGTTCAAAAAGGCTCATATTTTGAACCTTTCATATTTTTGTGGTATGTGCCATTGACAAATGAGGAAAATTATGTAAACTATGTTTGTTTTTCTTTCAATCTTGTTTTTCTTTCAATCTTGGTTTATTGTTGTGAAGCATAAAGGCTAAAACTTATTTTATTAAATTTAATATAAAATAGGATTTCACAATAATACATGTGCTATACGTTTTCATTAATAGTGAAATATGAATCAGTTTATTGCATCAGACAAATGCTAATGCTTATAAAACAAGTTACCTAAACCAACCTTATTGTTAAATCCTAAAAAAACCTAAAGCAATGTTTTGTTGTAAAACATTCACAGTGAATCCTGTGTGAGGATTTTAAAACGGTTATAGTAAAAAGATTCAGGTCTAACCTGGGGGGACAGCCGGGGGGTTAGATGACTCCTTAGGTGGGTTTAAGATATAACATTACAATTTTTATGTTTCCTTCTGTTTTCCTGATTATTTAAATTGCACACTTTTAGCAAATTAACAATAAATTTATCCTCAGGTTAAAGACAAATTTGTTAATGACAAAATTGTTTAATATTTAGTTAATGGATATTTTAAATAAAAGGAATCTGAAATTAAACTCATCTCCCTGTTGACATGACTGATTTAACAAAAAATTTTAAGGCAGCAAAGTTTTTTTTACAGTGCAATGTATCTTACATTGCCTTTGCGACTGTAAAGTTTAATTAAATTGAATTGGATAAAGTGTCACGCGACAAGCTTCATGATGCATTAAAAAATAATACACTGTAAAAATGATATCAAATAAAAAAATATTTTATGTTACTTTAACTTAAAAAATTAAGTTACACACTTTTTAAAGTTATGTCAACTTATCAAAAGTTGTTCAACTTCATGCTGCATTTTTTTACAGTGTGCAATAAAAAAGTATTTTTTTAAAGTCATTTTTAAATGCTACTAGATTGTTTACATATAATTTCCTTTCAATTAGACCATTTAAAAAAATCCTAAACAGTTTTAGGTGGAAATTCACTTCCCAGACTCTGTTCCCGCGTTCCCCCCATTTTCAGCCTCGGGTCTAACAAAATGTTCAGCCAAATAAATCTTGGTCTACATTAGTGAACAGTTAGATTTGTGATAATGTGCAGATCAGTTTACACATCTGTGTCAGGCTCAACAATCTGCCAAATAACAAATAAATATGAAATGTGTTCCAGCATTGAGGTTTGGAGTCAAAAACACTATGAATAATGCTAACACAAATTACTATTAAACACAAAAATACTATAGAGAAAATTAGATGTGCAAAATAGTAAAAGTGTAGTGTAGTAGTGCTGAAAATTTCTTATTGTGCGTTTTTGTAAATTGTGCCATTAGACATAAAATGCTTTACGAAACGCATAATATAATGTAATTTGTTAAATGACTTTGTTGTTGGCATTATCACAAGCTTTAAAACACACCATAAAGGTGCATAAAAGCATTTACCAAGCGAAATGCTTGAACTTTCAGCTCCAAAATGGTGCTGGTGTTAAGACCAGTAGAGCATCTGAGAAACACATGCTTCTTTAGCTTATCCAGGCCCTGTCAAACCCATAACAACTCATTTAAGTCTGTCTCTTCATCTTGCTTGATTCAAAGGCTCCTTAAATGCCCTAAGGTCAATGTTCGTCACTCACTCGGTCCATTTTTCAGTTTGCTGTTCCTCGGCTTTGATTTTACAACAGTTCTCAGCTCTGGCAGAGAAGAGCAAACAATGGACGTAATTACCTAATGTACACGCATACTTGGGTTTCGGATTTCTGAACGCAACCCTATCGCATCGTGCCTGTCAGTGACACACATCGACTTCATTTTAGACGACTTTAGTTGATGAGACGAATGTGACATACATTCATCATCTGACAAAATCAAGTAAATCCAATGAACCCTATACGCAAAGATGCCAGAAAAGGACTTTTTACGTAGAGATAAATCAACTTGCAGGGATTACATCTGTAAGAATAGTTAATCTAGACACACTGATAAAATGCAATTTAGTCAAAACAGAAGCTTTTTATCCCTTCAAAACATTTGCACGATTATAACTAATGTGTTTTTGTGTATATATATATATTTGGTGCTGGGCAAAGATTAATCGCAATTAATCGCATACAAAATAAAAGTGATTTTTTTGCATAATATATGAGTGTGTACGTTATGTAATTATTATGTATATATAAATACACACACATTCATGTATGTATTTAAGAAACACTAACATATGTGTATATATTTATTTTAGTGCTGGGCAAAGATTAATCGCGATTAATCGCATACAAAATAAAAGTGATTTTTGGCATAATATATAAGTATGTGCTGTGTGTAATTATTATGTATAAATAAATACACACACACTCATGTATGTATTTAAGAAACATTTACATATTTATATATATTTATTTATATTTTTATATATTCTATATTTAAAAAAAACAAAAACAATTATATATAAGTAAAACAATTCTGAAATGAATATATGAATGTGTGTGTGGTTAAATATACACAATAATTAGACACAGTACACGCACATATATTATGCAAAAAAATCACCTTTATTTTGTATGCGATCAATCGCGATTAATCTTTGCCCAGCACTAATTTATTTATATCTTTATATATTCTATATGATGTGTAAATAAATAAAAATTATATATAAATAAAACAATTCTGAAATGTATATATGTATGTGTGTGTGGTTAAATATACATAATAATTACACACAGTACACACACATATATTATGCAAAAAAGTCACTTTTATTTTATATGCGATTAATCTTTGCCCAGCCACATATAATAGGTTATCTTTTGCAAAATCTTTCTTTGCACGATTGCTCACATTATATATATATATATATATATATATATATATATATATATATATATATATATATATATATATATTAGTGAGCATATATATATATATATATATATATATATATATATATATATATATATATATATATATATATATATATATATATATATATATAATGTGAGCAATCGTGCAAAGAAAGATTTTGCAAAAGATAACCTATAGACTTAACAACATAGACATAATATTATGAAGGGCAATGACATCATCCCAGCAAAGTGAAATGGAAGTTGCTGAAAATGTTTATTTTATTCTGTCTTCAATGTTTAGGTTATCAATTAGTCTAGATTTTGACACATAAAACAACATTGGGTATGTGGGTGGGCTCATCAGCCCAAGTTGATATGAAATCAACTCATTGTTTATTGTACACCATCAGTTCACATTGAATCTATTTATAACATCTGGGCTTTATTTCTAAAAATGCATATATTATTTGTGAATGTGCAGAAATAAAATGTTTACCAATTTGTGATTTTATCAACGCTTTTACGATTTCCAAAGGTAAAATTAAATTGTCAAATCTAATTCAATATGTGAAGTTTAAGCCAAGGACCTTAAAGTGTAAATCTAACAAAGTTTGAGAAATGAGCTTGTCAAATGTCCAAACGTTATACTTTTGCATTAGTAGTTTCATTTCAAAGCAAGCTATGAAATTGATGTTAGCGTCATCTGCTGGTTATCATTACTTGGAAACTCAATTGTTTAAAAATAAAGATGTCACTATTTTTTGTACTGTCAATTGTGAAACTGTTACTAAAATTGATTGAACCCAAGAGTTTTTTAGTGGATGCCCCTCAGAGCAACCACAGGTGTAATTCATCATCTTATACATGAAATGTATGCAAATACATTTTCCTTTCAAACAGTATTTTTATTTTTTATTTTAAACGAACAAATGTCCATGCTTAAAAAGTCATACATTTTTAGAGAAGGCTGGGTAAAGTGTCAATATATTGTGACGTCTATACACACTATACACAGAAATAAAGGTACAAAAGTTGTCACTGGGACAGTACTCTTTCAAAAAGGTACACCTTCGTACCCAAAGAGTGCATATTAGTACTTTAAAGGTATGTATTGGCAGTTCAAAGATACATATTTGTACCTAAATGGGACATATCAGGACCTTTTTAAAATGAGGATTCCGCCCAAGTGACAACATTGTACCTTTATTTTTGACAGTGTATGCACACAAGCACATTTATCTCCCCTCTCACCCACATTTGACAAAATACTCGAACTTGCTCACTCTTTTCTCATCGTAGGTCCGCCCCTGCTTAATTTTAGCATTTGGCCCCTGTCTGAATTTCCTGACTACAAAAGTCTGTCTGACATTTTTGTCTCAGTCTCAGCAGGGGAGCCGGAAAATCTCAAGCACCTATACAAAGAGAAAGCAGGGGCCCGGTACTCACCAGGACAGGTCAGTCTGTTAAACCCCAACACTGACTCCTGAAGATAACCATGGGTAGTTTGGCTTTTGAATGCACCAAGGATATAAAGAAAACACACGATTGTCAGAGAAAGGAGGTTGAAAATGGTGAGAAACTGTTTCAAATGATCAAATGAAGTATTTACAGGATTTGGGACTTTTACCTGTAAATTTTGTAAGCGCTCACAATTAGTACATGTTTACAAGCTGCTTGACTGTTTTTTTTTTTATTATTAATAGGATTTGCAGACACATTCTTGAAGGTTAAGACTTGAATTATTACAGGAAGGTAGCAGGGTTCTGTTTATTTGGCTTACTACAAAAATATGTACTGTACAGATGTCCACCAGAGAAGTGGCTTTGTGCAAAATCAAGAAATTTTACTATCAACTACCATTGAAGTGTATTATGCATGCTTTGGTATTTGTGTTTTTCTTTTTAAAGAAAAATCTAGCTTCTATATACACAACATACAAACTCTTTTTATGCATTGCTTCTTTTGTTATTTCCATTTTGAGCTTCATTCTTTGCTTTATGTGCAACATAAATCTGAGTGTGAAATGTGTGCGTAAATCTTTTGGTTTATGATCTTTTGAACCATTGTTTTGTGCAGGGTAAAATCATATTATGAATCCGTCGTTGTTGCTGTGCTGTTTGGTGATATGTTTAGCCTGCTGTGTAAACGTACATACACACATGGTTATGGAGAACCAACACATCTCCAGTCAAACAACCATCAGCGTATATCAAACAAACCAAACAGATACACCGCCTGTGCTTATTGTTGGTAAGACATTCTTCTCTCAAGCACGTGTAAAGTTTACAAAGTGTACAAAACAATTAAATCCTTTTTCTTAGAATCAGATTTGATAGGTTGATTGACTTCATTTGCATGATTTCTTATTTTCTTTCATTAATAAATACATTCAATTTAAATACTTCTTTATGCTCTTTAAAGGGCTGTCAACACCTAAGAAGAATAAGAAATCAGAAAAGAAACCGAAAAAGGTTTGTAAATTTATACAATTCATGATAATTTGATAATATGTCTGAGACAAATAAATTATGTAATTCAAATAAATAAATAATTCCATTATTTTAGTGAGAGATTTTATACCATTTATTGTGATTTTAAATATGTTTGAAATGTATATGCATTTAATTAAAATGATTGTAGAAAAAAAACATTTTACATATTACATTTGGTTGTTCTGCGCTCTTAAAAATTACGTTTTTTCACAGCGATTGCCATGGAAGAACCTTTTTTGGTTCCTCAAAAAACCTTCTTTAACCATTTCTTTTATAAACTTTTAATATTCTTTTTCACTTTAAATAGCCTTTTGTGAAACAGAAAGGATGTAAAAGATGCTTTAAATGACCATTTAGAAAGAAAAGGTTCTTCTATGGCATCATGAAGCACATTTATTTTTTAAGAGTGTGTTTGTCTCAAACTTTAATGCAATAGAAACACTTTACAATAATATCTAATTAATTCAAGTTAATAGCTAACATGATCTGAGCAACACATTTTTACAGCATTTATTCAACTTTATTAATTTTAAGTGCATTCTTTATGTTTATTGATGTTATTCATACCTAAACAGATATTACATTAAATTTTAATATGTATTAAAATTAACGTATTTAAAAAATTAGTTTATTGTTGGTTCATATTAACTAATGTAGTACACTCTAAAAAAAGGATGTGTTCATTTTTTACACATTGTTTTGTTTTATGCTATTTAACACGTTATGTGTTGATATTGTGTTCAAATTAATAAAAGGGACATCACAAGATGTGTTTAAGCAACACAAGATGTGTTAAAACAACACAATATGTGTTGTTCCAATAATAACACAGAGATGTGCTTAAACATTAAATATGTTGTTCTTAACTAGACACAAGCTTGTGTTTTTACCGTATTAAGAGTGTAGTTAACTGATTTTAACAAACAGTGTTACAAATCTTACCAATAAATAATAATTTATTCGTCTACTATTTATTAATGTAATTTAAAAAGTAGGCATTTTAGATTTACCATACCACAGCCTGCAGATACAGAAAACAAGAAACGTGTGGGATTTTGTAAACTAACAATTATCTTTTGTGATCAAATTGTACAGTTAAATATTTGTTGTTTATAACTTTCAGAACAAATACAGCACCCGTGTAAAGAAACCCCCGCCGCCGGCGAACTGCGTCCAGCTGTGGGAAAGCTGCAAGGGTCCGAGCGCAGTCTGTTGCGATCCCTGCGCCTTCTGCTACTGCCGACTGTTTAAAACCGTCTGCTACTGCCGCATGGGTTACCCCAAATGCTGAAAACTGCCACATGGAGAAACAACCGGGCTTATTTCAACACCCCTTCCATAAAGGCTTATTTTGTAAACGAAAAACTGGATTATCTCTGCACTACTTTTACATAATCGCAACAACTCCGATTAATCGGATGCTTCCGGCGGAATATTCCGAAGATGACCGACGTATTATTTTATGTGCTTTTACATTTATTTTAAATTAATTATTTTCACATTTCAGTGAAAGCTTTGTAAATTATCTAGCTGTCCGAACGATTGTGAGTGAATATTAATGTTTATATGAGCTATAAGCACTTTACAAGTATGTGTATAACGCAAGCTGCTACAAGACATGTTGTATAAATTAAAAACAAAATAAAAAATTAAATATTAACCTGTTAATCTAATTGAATTGTATAATGTTTCAATGTTTTCAGTTGAATTGGATTATACATATTTATAAATATTTCTGAGATATTTTTAATCACAAAGAGCTTTATATTAAATGTCATTTTCTGTTTTCGCTAGGCAAGGACACAGAAAAAGATATAGTTTACCTTGGGGCATGTTGTCACATAGAGTAAGATGTCACAATGGGAGTCTGCCTTTAACAAATGAACACTTTATTATCACTTTACATTTTTATTATCACTTTATATTTTTATTATCACTTTACATTATCACATTATTATGCCATTTAATGTAAACAATTTCCAAAAGACAAAATATAAAAAGTAAAAAACAAAAATTGATGTATGGGAAAGAATAAGAAAACGTGACATGCTCACGTTCAAAACCGGCAAAACATGACATTTTCACGTTGGTCCATACGTGAAATAGTCACGTTTTTGCGTGATATAGGGTTGGAATAAATACCTACATCAAACTTTTATCAAACGAAAACTACAACAAAGAAAATATATTGGACAGCTTCCCTATACCTGATATAAAAAATGCTATTCATATAAAATATAAATTATATATATAAATTATATATATAAATAAATAAATAAATAATATATATATATATATATATATATATATATATATATATATATATATTATTTATTTATTTACTTATTTATATATAATGTATTACATATACTAGTCAACATTTAACGTGGATCAAAAAGGTTTATCAAAGTTGTCCTAAGACAAGAATGGGTATTATGGATTGGTTTTATGTAAACTATATATTTATTTATAAGCTGCAAAAATAAAGTTAACTTTCCAGTGTCCCGAAAGCAGGTTTTCTCTTCCACATGAGAGGATCTATCTCAAGAATAAGCCAGCAAGTGAATCCCAGCCAAGAAATGAGAAAGATGAGACAACTGCGAAGGCCTTCCTGACAGAAAAAATTAAGCAATTTAGTAAATTTGGACTTTTATGTCAAAAATTACTCGATATTAGCCAAAGGAATATTTTTAAATACCACTCTTTCTATTTCTACTCACACGAGTATTGCCCATAAAGCCAAATCTGTATTGTTTTGTTTCTTGACACGATGTCTTACAGGTCTTGCTTTAAAGACAATGATTATGCAAAGCAAGATCAAAGTGTAAGGACACCAGTTTTAGCACAACTCAAATCATTAGTGCCATATAAACATGGACCATGTTGGTCCAGCACAGGTAATAAAACATGCATTCAAAAGCGCACGCAAACACACACCGGGTGACACATGAGACTTCACATGCCACAGCTGGTTCATATTGAAAGAAAAGGGTGGAAGCAGATCCAAAAGATAGACCCATGTTACGACTCTCAGGGGACACATAGAGCCATTTTAGAAGTCCAGAGCATCTAATGGTACACAGACTGATCCCTTTAAGCAACAACACTAACTACAAGAGTTTACAGTTTTTAACTAGGACCAAATTGGATTGAAGCCATGTGTTAGCAGCGTGAAGTATTAAGTAAAACATTACTGATCTACAAAACAAACAATTGAACAAATAGTTCTGCTTCATTACTCAATACAGCATCAGGTATAAATATACAACACACTGACTCTACAGTTTAGGCCTGGCTTTGTTGGCTTTTGCTATTTTTTCTCTCAAAGACTTTGTGTTAAGATCACACGCCAAGTCACATCTCCTCTCTGGTCACGATTCTGTCAATGAATTGTTTTCATCAAGGAATCATTACACAAGGAGTATGGTCAATATTACAGTTTCTTTGGCGTGTGATACTATAATTATTCATGGGAAATGTCATAAAACATAGCACAAGTGTTTTGAAATCTTCCCACACAATGATTTGGGTTTCTGATGAAGATTTCCTACATCAGAACTGGAACATCTGTACCTTGAAAAGTAAACATGACTCAAGTCTCAATCTCACTTTACGAGGTAACTAATAATACTACACTTTTATATAATACTGATTTCTCTAATGTCTCAAAGCACAATTCATGATATATAATTTGTTAATTACCAGTCAATAATTAAGTGCAACTTGTTTCACTTAAAGGTGCAGTGTGTAAATTTTAGCGACATCTCGTGGTGAGGTTGTGAATTGCAACCAACGGCTCAGTCCACTGCTCACCCCTCGCTTTTGAAATGCATAAAGAAGCTAGATAGCCACCAATGGACAAACATTTCATCGTCGGAGACAACTTAAGAAAAAGGTTTGTCCGTTAAGGGCTTCTGTAGAAACATGGCGGCACAAAACGGCGACTTCCATGTAAGGGGACCCTCTGTGTTTGTAGATAAAAACGTCTCATTCTAAGGTTATAGATTTCTTATTAAATTTACTGAAAGCATGATTAGCAAGCATTACTTAAAGAGTAGCTAAACACTAAACCAATTTTTTTTAGTTACTGATCTGTAAGAATGGGGCTTTATAAGTGCTGTTCATTGATTTTAGCACGTTTTTAGACATTTGGATATAAAGTGTTTCAATACTACAATGGTGTAAAAACGTCTGAGTACTGCCCTCTTCAGGTTGAACAGTGGCTACTGCAGTCGAATTTTCCTATTGGATGTTGGGTCCAAAAAATGCCTCATGACGTAAGCAGGTTCAAGCTTACAACGCCCTCGTTACGATCTCACCACACACTTAGTTCGTCCCCTCTATCTCCGTTGGGATCTGCCCACTTTTCTTCATGTCATATTGCCAGTGGGTGGAGTCAGGCTCTGACCAGGGGTTTAGTTACGCTTTAATAAATAAAGCATGTTGAATTGAAAGAGCACATTTATTTCATCAGGTCTTAATAAGCAGATGCAACATAAATTAAGACAAGCTTATCCAGACTCACTTAACAGTTAACAGGTCAGTGAAACAATTACAGTTTTCCATAATTTTCACTCTTTAATGGGTTTACAAAAGTATGCAAGACTGTTTATGGAGAATCTGAAATCGCTTTGGAAAAAAGCATCAATGAACAGAGTATATGAATTTAATTTCCATGGTAACAAGTTATGCATATGAAAAGAGACACCCAATTACAAGCCTACTGGCCGAATTTAGTTTTTAGCTTAACCGTATAGTAAAACAGGGAATACAAACAATACTGACAATACTTTGGATATTGATGAAGAGAAAGGCGTTTGCAAACTCAAAGACGCTCATGGTGAAATTGAGAGACATATTGAAAACAATACTGGTAACTGGCACAACTTTGGTGATTGGTGCGCGAACCGATCGTATAGTCTCTTCTACACCCGTAACTGAAGCCGTGATTGGTCAAAGCTACTCAGTAGCGATAGTGGTCAGGTTTGAAGGGACCTTCGGATGGCAGACCCAAGTATTTGGCTTGCTTCTCTGTCAGTTTGGTCAGCTTGACGCCGAGTTTGTCCAGGTGGGCCGCAGCCACCTCTTCATCCAGCTAGATGTGAAAAGAAAATAGTTTAGAAATGGAGAACAAGTAAAGCATTACTGGGGTGTGTCAGTAAACAATTCAGTTTAGTACATTTTGGCTGGGATTGGTTATAATACCTGTACAATGGTGGTGCATTTAGTATAACAAAAGGTGTAATGACTCTTTAGAGGCTGCATGCTCATACTGTACCTTTTTAGGTAGGAAGTAGACACCCAGTGGGTATTTACTAGTGTTGGTCCACAGCTCAATCTGGGCAAGGACCTGATTGGTGAAGGAGTTGCTCATTACAAAGCTTGGATGGCCCATGGCACAGCCCAGGTTTACCAGACGCCCCTCAGCCAAAACAATGATGTGACGGCCATTTTTCATGCGGTAGCGATCCACCTGAAAAGGAAGACGGCAGGGTTCAAATCAAAGCTAATACTCATGGGTCTACAACAGATACTGTAAGTATTTACTGAACTGATCTACACTAATAATAATAATAATAATAATAATAATAATAATAATAATAATAATAACAACAACTAGATAGAAACGTTTGTTGACAAACTTTATGTTGGCTTGACAAAGCCAGGCCTGAAAGTTTAAAACAGATTGACAGAAACTTAAAATAAGTTTAGTTTAGTAGTCTACCTGGCTGTAAACATGATTTAGTATGAAGCTAACATGATTTAACATGAAGTTAGCATGATGCTAACATGATTTAACATGAAGGTAGCATGATGCTAAGATGATTCAACATGAAGCAAACATGATGCTAACATGATTTAGCATAAAGCTAACATGATTTAACATGAAGCTAGCATGATGCTAACATGATTAAACATGAAGCTAAGATGATGCTAACATGAGTTAACAAAGCAAACATGATTTAGCATGAAGCTAGCATGATGTTAAGATGATATAACATGAAACTACCATGATTTAACATGAAGCTAACATGATGCTAACATGATTTAACAAAGCTAGCATGATTTAGCATGAAGCTAACATGATGCTTACATGATTTAGCATAAAGCTACCATGATTTAACATGAAGCTACCCAGATTTTAACATGAATTAACATGAAGCTAGCATGATGCTAACATGATTTAACATGAATTAACATGAAGCTACCATGATTTAACATGAAGCTACCATGATTTAACATGAAACTACCATGATTTAACATGAAACTAACATGAGGCTAACATAATTTAACACAAACCTAGCATGATTTAGCATAAAGCTAACACAAAGCTAACACGATTTAGCATGAAGCTAGCATGATTTAACATGAAGCTACCATGATGTTAGCATGATTTAACATGAAGCTAACATAATTTAAGATCAAGCTAGCATGATTTAGCATGAAGCTAACATAGTTTAACATAAACCTAGCATGATTTAGCATAAAGCTACTATAAAGCTAACATGATTTAGCATGAAGCTAACATTAACTATGCAAAAAAGAATTTTGGTATGAATCAACATTTGCATACAGAAGATATAAGCATTTAAAGGGAACAGTTTAGCATGTGTGCTTAAAAAGTCTAGAATTTTAATGATATTATCCTACACTACACAGGGAATAATGATTTTTTTTCCAGAAAACTTGCATAAAAAATATATCATTTTATTTATTTAATAATCAATAGACATTTGCGAAAAACTATAAACTCACAACATGTTCACGTACAGTTGGCTTACGATGTGAGAAGTCATTTAATAAGTTTGTCAAGGTGTCTAGTGGGGTGACCCCGAATAGTCGATGCTTCGATAGTGATGTCATACCTGAGGTTTGATGTTGATCTTCTCAGCTGCGTTCTCATTCAGCCATTTCACGTCAATCTCACAGTCAAAGTGGCCAATGTTGCAGACGATAGAGTCATCCTTCATTTGCTCAAAGTGTCTGTGGGGAAAACCAACACTTAATAACACATGACGCCATATTTACATGACAGATTTCATTCACTCTTGTAAGAAAATTTCTTTTACAAAAGTTTCTGGTAAAAAGCCAGCGCAAAGTCTTTACTGGTACTGACAGGATGGAACGTTTAATAAATCATAAAAAAAACATTTCTGGATTGCATGCGCGCCAGAGCGTTTTTAACAGACTGCCTGCTCGAAACGAGTCCCATCAGCTCAGAGACCTTCCAGAGGAATCCAAGACACAACTCCAACATCTGTAGATAATGCCAAACAGCAGTTGTGCTCCACTCGCCCGTGTCTACTCATCCATACCATTTATCATAGAGGCCCAGACTCCCACAAAACCCAAGAGTTATCCCGCTAACCCGCTCATCTCAACATTCAGACACATGATAAGCGAGCTCGATTGAAGCACAGATGCAGAACGTAACGCGCTGGGGTTGGATCTCACATATAGGAGGCTATTCCGCCCCGGACGAATCGCTGTCTGTTACTCGTCTTTACTATAGGTGAAAGGATTCATTGTTTCAGTTCATCCTATACCGAATGACATGTTTATGTATAGCTGGCTTACAGTAAGAATTTGTTTAATAGGTTTGTCAAGGTGTCTAGTAAATCAGGCCGTGTATGCGCGTTGTTAAATGATTTTGCTTTCTTTAAAGAGGAGAAGATTAAGTTGTCGAAATGCCGGCTACATTTAAAGACGCATGTATATAGTACTCAACTTTATTAAATTGGATTTGAAAATAATAAAAAAAATTGTTAATACTTTGCGCTTTACGAATATTTGGCTAACAGAATAATTGAAGAGTTTTTGTCAAAACATGTTTATTATTATGTTATTATTTTGTTTTATTGTGCTACTTAGTTGTATCTTTTAAGTTATAAAGGTTTAAATCAAAACAAACCAACTGCAGCTGAATTGATATTAATTGGAACGCACAACCAAAAAACAAGATTTCTGAAAAATTAAAAAAACTGAGTTATCTCGTTTTGCAACAAAACTCTTCAATTGTAACGCAAGCTGCAAGCCAACCAAAGATGAAGTGTTGCGTCTCAAACCCTTGTGGCAGGTCTGACAGCATCGCTGCTATCATCTGCTGGATGTGTAATGCTTGACTAATGTTGCGCAAACCTGCCGAGCAGAATGTCCTCACAGCCAGTGGTCGTCACGAAGATGTTTCCCTCCTTGCAGGCTTCATCCATGGTGGTCACCTCATAGCCTGTAAAATGACAGCATGAGCTGTTAGGCAGTCAGGTGGCCAATAAAACGGCTCTATTTTGACATAAACCTGGCGTTCAGTTACAGCTGCTTTCAAAACGTGACACTTTGAAGAACACAGATCATCACAATGGGAACTCAAAAAAAGATCATCAGAATATTCCTAGTAAACTAGACTAGTAAAGCTGTTTTGACACTATTTAAATAAGCATCTGAAGCAATACGTTTCCGTTACCCTTTAAATTGCGCCAATTGAAAACACAGCCAAAGGAAACCGCTAGAAACCCCATTTATCACAAAAGTTTTTACGTTCGCATGAGGTTGTTTTCCGGGCATTTTGGAAAAGGTGTATTTCGCAAAACTGCAATAAAGAGAGTTTATTCACAAGTCACAATTATTATTGTAAGATGACACAGTACGTACTAAAACCTCCCAGAAACACCTCCATGGATTTCTGCCAAAAAAAAAGTATAAGAGGCTTTCCTTGCCAATAATGTTTGGATAACACTTCTACATCTCTTTTGATTTAAAATAATGTACTATTACCTCCAAGAAACACAGGGGCTGTTTACACTTGGTATTAAGATGTGTTTTCGTCGATCGGATCACAAGTAGACGACGTTAAATGTCAGGTGTAAACGGTTTTGAATGCGTCCACTTTCAACCACATTCAGAGGAAGTTGAAACCCCTTTCGATTGGATTGCTTTTTTGTGTGTGTGTGTGTGTGTGTGTATAATAAAATAAAATATATAATTTATTTTATAAAAATAATTATAAATACTTAATTTTTTTTTTAAAGATATATATTTATATATTTTTATTTATTTATTTATTTATTTATAATAATAATAATAATAATAATAATAATAATATATATATATATTTATTTATTTATTATAATAATAATAATAATAATAATAATAATAATAATAATAATAATTATTATTATTATTATTATTATTATTATTATTATATACACACACACATGATGTAAACAAAAACTTTTATTCTGCAAATGATTAGTTGCATTTAATCGTTTTGCAGCATGCAACTGAAACATAGTTTTTCCTCTTACGATTTTGTCAAAAAACTATTGTGAAATAACAGCGTTTCCATTAATCAATAGTATTATCATTGATTAATAGAAACGCTGTTATTTCGCAATAGTCTTTTGTCGACAATTCAAAAATAACACTAAAGTTTTGCGCAAATCTGCAATGGAAACGCAGCTTCTGTCGATGTTGATGTCACAATAAATACGCTCATATCATAGGCATGGCAGAAATCAGCACAGTAAGTTAAAATATGTTGGTACATCAGTAACGTTAAATATCATTGGTTATTGCATGTCACAAAACAAGCATATGACAACTATTAACGTGAAAACCAAAGAAATTTAATGTGGCGCTGCACAAATGGACAGGTGGGTGACATCTAAGTACCGCAAGAGCGATTCGAAAGCAGAGTCCTATGTACGATTTCTCGAAAACCACTTGTGGTACTTCGATGTCATCCGGCTGTCGGTTCTTGCAACGCTGCATGAAGTCGATCACGCCTATTGACGTACCACCATATTTGAACTTACCGAGCAGATCTGTATATCGATAAATAAACTTAAAATATTCCATAATTTTCTTTCACAAACATTGTATTATAAAACGGCTCGTTCTGGTTCTTCATTCTGATTGGTTGAAACGCATTCTAAGCCGTAATAAAATACCCCGGTAACCCCACGGTTCAGACCGCATCACAAGTATCACTGCGCCACGTTTGCTGCGTACTAATTTATGAAAATAAACACCACAGTCTTAAATCATATTTAAATTTTTCTACATTTGCACAATTATGGCAATATCCAGATAAATGTCATAGATATTGTTGAGTCATTTTGTCAATAAAGAAAAAACGTCTTAAATGGATATTTCCGCTATTGTCCACTAGATGGCAATCTTACCCAACTTAAACACTCATGCATTTACTCAACACAACAGCGTTGTGATGGATTTAGCGTAACGTGTGAGTTTTGATGGCTCTCACAAAAGTTCTTAACAAAAATGGAATTATCTCCGCTTTTGAAAATTTGAGAGGTGATAACTGATAAGAGAACAAATGAAGGTAGGATGAAACGTTTGTTGTTGTTGTTGTTGTTGGAAAGCGGATGGTCTGTTCTTTCATTTGATATTTTATGTTTATTTAAAGAAGATAGTTTTTCTGTAAGGCATTAAACTAAAACTGGGTCGGGCAACTTAAAAAAAAAACACTGACGGGGAAAGAGTTAAGCATGCTTCCATGCATATTTGATCACTTCAACAGTTGCACGGTATAAATGTTAATGTATATTTTAGATGAATGTTGATTTATAAAAATAAACACCACAGTCTTTAATCCTATTTTTATTGTGTCTTTGCTGCATCTGTGTTGCAGCCACACTTGATTCTGAGCAACTACTTTGTTTGGCGGAAGAGCAATATTTGTACTAATATAATTACAACTTATTTGTGTTTCATTTTGTGAAACCCTGCTATGCATATGAAGTAACAGTTTTATAAACGCAATAAACCCCCACGAAGCAGTGGGGTTACAGTGCATTTTATAACAGCTAAGGGGGTTTTAGGCACTCCGCTTCGCGTCATGCCTAACAACGCCCCTTAGCTGTTATAAAATGCACTGGTAACCCACTGCTTTGTGGGGGTTTATTGCTTTATTTCACTTCAGAAGACATTTATTAACCCACCAGAGTCATTAGGACTACGTATAATGATGGGTGCTTTTCGCGTTTCACCATGTGGACCTCCATATACGACGGCACATATAAGTGTTATGCATAACAAAGACAAAAAAATTAACATAAGACTAAAACGTAGCCCTCCATAGCTGCTTGAAGAGCATTGATGGGATCAATCTCGGTGACGATGACACGGGCGCCGAATCCCCGGAGAGCCTGAACGCACCCCTTCCCGACATCTCCGTATCCGGCGACTACTGCCACCTTACCAGCTATCATCACATCCGTGGCTCTCTTGATGCCGTCAATCAGAGACTCCCGGCAGCCGTACAGGTTGTCAAACTTGCTCTGAGAGAACGAAATGTCCCCAATACAGTTTTGTTTATGGTAATAAAAACAACACATAAAACACTTTCATATGTGTGCAAACAAAAAAAAAACATAGAAAGCGAACAGAGAAAGGACAGCAAGTACTGTAGTATTATGAAATGTTACCTTGGTAACAGAGTCATTGACATTGATAGCTGGAACTTTAAGTTCTCCTTTCTTCAACATCTTGTAGAGGTTGTGAACTCCTGTTGTCGTCTCTTCAGAGACGCCCTTGATCCCTGAGAGGTTAACAGAAATAGACAAGAACATTATCTTCTGGAAGACATTGTGTCGACGTTACAGAAAACATCCCACAAAAAGGTACTCTGTGTATCTGTATGAAAGGACTACAAAGAATCGGAGATCTCAGAGACTTACTGCTCAACGCTGGCTGGACAGTTTGTTTACATATTTACATTTTTATTGGGAAGTGCATGTACCGCACGGTTTAAATTGCAATGTAAGAATAAAATTTTGATGTTCTTGACGTGAGCAAATGAAACACAAAACCGTGGCCTTGACTGTCACGCGTCTTCTGTCAGCGTTAGCTTTCTCAGAAAAATGTGCCATTCCAGAAGCCAAAAACATCATCATACTTCATATAAAGTCCATGTGGCAACACATTCCTGGCAATAAGCCACCAAAATGAAAATACTGAGACACAATGATCTGTTATTATTGCTCAAAACGTACAAGAGAAAACAGGTAATGCTTTCTTATGACAAACAGATCTTATATCCTAACTGTTCCATATAACAAATGTATTAATCTTGCATAAGGATGCACTATAGGGAAAGACTAGACAGAAAACAAGTCTAAATGGGTTTGCCATAAATGACAATACGCACAAATTACATTTACAGTTATTCATGTAGACGATTTTATCCAAAACAACTTACAGTGCATCCTAGGTATACATTGCACCTATTTCATTGCTAAAAACAACATTATTTTGTGTATTTGGTACAATACAATGTGTTCACGTGGTTTATGGTTTAAAAAACACATTATTTAAACATTCTGTACATTTTTTAGCTCCAGATTTTACTCTCTTCCTGAAACTCACGGATTTGAAAAGCGTTGTGTCCCTGATTGGCCAGCTAATCGGTACGTTGTGATTGGTCTGAATACCTCCAAATGTGACGCTCCTTATCATGTTTGAAAGATTCGCGCACACAATACAAGCTGTGAGTCAAAGCGGGATAAATTATGATAATGTCGGTCTTGTCTACATCAGTGGTTCTCAAACTTTTTCTGCGCATTTCTTCGCGGCCCCCCCAAAGAAAATTTATGACAAGAAACTGTTTTAAAACTCTACTTTTGATTAAACAAAACATATTGAATGATACGAAGTAGTGCTGTTGGTTAGTAGTCTTATTTTTTTAGGTTTAATTGCACAGAATTCATGATAAATTAATTTATTTTATAAAATGTCATAAAACTGGGGCCCCCCTGGCACCATCTCGCGGCCCCCAGTTTGAGAACCACTGGTCTACATCACCAATCCCAGGAAGTAAACTGTTGCCTACAATCTGTGTGTTTGTTGTTTTCCCAGAAAAGAGATTTACGCTGGATGACTCGTGTCATCGTTTACTTTGGGGTTTGTACTGTACCTTTCGCATATCGTTAGCATGTACTAATACACACTTACACACCAAAGGAAATATAAAAAACGCGAATCAGACAATTTAATATTATTTACACATTTATGCATGTACTATACCCATGACCTTTGCACTACTAACACAATGCTATACTCAATACGCTACAGCAGGGGTCTTCAACGTTTTTTGGGTCGGGGACCACTTAGATGAGAGAGGCATGGAGCAGGGACCCCCTAATACTAAATGTGTACAACAGAGATATTTAAGTAATCAGTAAGGTACGAGAGGCTGCCTTTTTGTATTAGGCACAACGCAAAGTGGAATAAAGTACAACAACTGATGACCAATCAGAATCAAGGACTGGAACTGTTTTATAAATAGAAACAAACCATATTGTCACACAGCCATACTATATTAACATGCATAATTTTTTTGTTAAAGTAGATTTAGTTTTTATATTAATATAATAATAATAATAAAAATAAAATATTATTTTAAGGTATTTGCAGTGTAATATATTTTCATTTTACTGTGAATTGGACAAGGGCTTTCAGTTTATAAAGATGACTGATCATGGTGAATGGCACAAAGACACTCTATTCTGGTGGGGATGGAGGTTGTGCTACTTTATAATTCTGAGGTCTGTTGCCTTTCTCGTGTATCATCATTGGCACGAGTTTGAGTAACGCAGGTTTATTTTCTGCATAGCTTCATATCAGACTCAGGAGAACAACATGCAACGAGTCCGCGCGCATCTCTCTGGGGAAACTTTTAGAGAGGCGGATTTCAACCTGACTATGAATCTTGCACAAAGCACCATCACGGCGCGCGTTTCATTATTTTTTAAATGCGAGCGATAGTTTTGTCACAGTTTAAACTGCAGACGCGGTGTGGTGAAATTTGCCTGTTGAATTAGCGCTTTAAATCTGAACCGCCTGAAACAGCCGTCCAAGTTCAGAAATATAGATGAGATAACATGTCGCACTGATTCTAAAATGACATTCTGAAAGAAAGACACACGTAAGATTTACCTGTTTTATGATGCATTTTCTGTCGCTACTGCTGCTTCCTGAGAGGGCATTTATAATCTTTAGATATTTTATTTTGGTCCGCTGGCTAAACTGAACGCGCGCCTTCAAACCTATGCGGCCACGCACGTGCACAACTTAAAGGGGACATGTAACGTTTTGTACATATATTTTACGGTTTAAGCAAAAAATAGCTTGTTGTTAAACATCATTTGGCGGACACCCTGCAGTTCTGTCACGGACCCCCTGGGGGCCGCGGACCCCCGGTTGAAGACCCATGCGCTACAGGACCAAATTACAGGAATAGTTCACCAAAAAATTAAAATTCTGTCATCATTCACTAACTCTCGTGCTGTTCTAAACCTGTATGAACCTCCTTTTTCCGATGAGCACAAAAGAAGATACCCTGAGGAATGATGGTAAACACACAGCACACAGTGACTATTGACTTCCATAGTAGGAAAAAATAGTTTGGAAGTATTATAATAAATGATTAAGAAAATATTTTGATAAATGATGAAAGCACACAGTTGACGTTACCCATTAAATTCCATCATATTTGTTATTCCTACTATGGAAGTCAATGGACACTATATGCTGTGTGTTTACCATTATTTCTCAAAATAACAACTTCTGTGTTCATCAGAAAAAAATTTATTCTTACAGGTATAACAACATGAGAATGAGTAAATGATGACAGAATTTTCATTTTTGGGTGAACTATCCCTTTAACATAGCCAGATGATAAGGTGTAAAAGAAAGCGAGGAAAATGTAATGATATACCGATTTTTTTATATTTCTGTTGCTTTAATTTGTTGTTAGTTTTGAAAAACACTCTGAAGTCTTACAGACAGTAAAATGACCAATCATTATTCACTTTTTTATGATTTTATGCTATGTTTAACATAGCAAAGTCTTATTTAAGCAGTAGTGTGAGGTGTCCAATCTATAGTACATACGTAAATATTTTTATGCATTAAAAAGGAGTATATTTATAAATATTATGCATAACAAATGTTTTAGTTTCATTGATTTTCTGTTTCCCCTCATAATTATTTGTGTTATATCGACAACACTGCTTTCTCAATATCGGTATATCGGTCATAAAAAAACATATTGGATGACCACTTGTAAAAAGCTAAATAAATTAAAGGTGCAGTGTGTAATTTTTAGAAGGATCTCTAGACAGAAATGCAAAATAATATACAAAACTATATTATCAGAGGTGTAAAAAGACCTTTTTATAATCAACTGTTATGTGTTTATTGCCTTAGAAGAGGCGTTTTATCTACATACACAGAGGGTCCCCTTACATGGAAGCCGCCATTTTGTGCAGCCATGTTTCTACAGAAGCCCTTAACAGACAAACTTTTTTACTAAGTTGTCTCCAACGATGACATGTTTGTCCGGTGGCAGCTACCGTAGCTTTTCTATGCGTTTCAAAAGCAAGAGGTGAGCAATGGATTGAGCCGTTGGTTGCAATTCACAACCTCACCACAAGATGCCACTAAAATTTACACACTGCACCTTTAAAGTAAATAAAAAGTTTTATGGTCTGTAAAATATTTATTATACAATGTATCTACTATCTGTTTTGGACACCGATTAAGAACTCAAAGAAATCTTAATACCATAAACAAGTTTAGTTATAACAAAAAACAAGGGACCCTTTCCTGAAAGAATTTACTATCGCTAAGGAAATGTTTTACAGACACTTTCACACACCTGAACCGAAATGAACTCCGATCTGAATTTATTTATCGGTCTGGTTTGCTTAACAGGATCTCTGAAACAAATACCTTTTTTGGAATTTTGGTTCGCTAAAGACGAGGGGAGACGAGAACATGGATCACAATTTGGCAGCCAGGCAAGAAATCAAGGACCTGTAGCGAACATGTTATACATTAATATTATACATTTACGCATTAAGCAGACACGTCAATCCCAAAAACTTACAATGCATTGAAGGTACACATTTATAAATATATCCGTTCCCTGGGTATCGAACCCATGACCTCAACACTCCATCTATTGAGCTACAGGGACTTTCAAGAGGAACCTGGTTAAAACGTCTTGTGAAAAGTTTAATGTTGACATGTTGTCATGTACGGAAGCTTCTTCTGAGAACCAGCAGCCCAGATGTTTAACCCCATCACAGGGCAGAGGTCAAAGCAGCCTTGTAAATCTGAAGCCCTTAAAACATTAATAGGAACTCTAAGTCACAGCTACACTGCCAAGCTCCAGAGTAAAGGTCAGGTCAAATCATTCCCATTCTCGGTCAATAAAATGTCATCCCTTTACATAATACAGAAATGATATGAAAAGTATATTCTTTCATTTTCCACATGGACTAGGCTTACAACAGACCGAAAGCTTCTCACATCATAAAGCTAAATGTTTGAGCGATTAGATGTCACCCATTAGGAATTGGAGAAAGCCATTAGGAATGATTAAAGACGGTTTATCTGAGATTTTATGATAGTGTACTGATGAATGATCCTCAAGTTTGCAGAGACAAGAACAGAAAAGCTTGAATTAGACTGCCATCTAGTGGTTACTGAACAGCAGTACATGTATAAAACAGGTTAACAGTATGTTAAAGGGATAGTTCACCCAAAAATAAAAATTCTGTTTCTTTTTTCTGATGAACATGAAGATATTTTAAAGAATATTTGTAACCAAACCGATCATGAGCCCTATTTACTTACATAATTAGGAATGCACCGAAAGGAAAAGATTGCAAAATAAAATGAAAATTTTATTTTTTATTTTCCTAATTATTTTGCCAATTTTCTCACCAAGTTATATTTTCAGAATGTGCTTTTTACTAGATTTATTTCACATTGTTTAACAATAAATATTATTTTAAAATTCCAGCCGTCATTATAGGGCCTTTTTACACCTGGTCACTTCTCTCATAATATAGCTATAGATAGACTTGTTAAAACTGTTCCACCTACATTCGACCACATAAATGAGTTTTGGCTAAACGGGATATTAATCCGATCTTCTATTCCCGTGCAAAACGCAAATAACCTATGCATTACTATGCCTTAAGAAACTTGTAACTGGACGCGAACCTGCTTGTATTTCACAGTCAAGCACGAGCAAAGGGAGAGAGAGACGGCAGCAAGATTGACAGAACATAAGAGAATAAAGTACTCAACAAAGCGATCTAACAAAAAGTTCATTGTTAATAACGTTTTATTTCTCGTTTAATACAAGCGTGTTTATCACTTTACTGGTTTTAGGAAGTTTTTATTACATACTGCTGACGCTCTTCGTCGTTGAGATGAAGAGCTAAAGTTTCTTTCTACTTTCTCATACGCTGCATGGTTTTCAGGATGTCTTGATTTTCAATAATAAATTAAACTTAGCAGTGCCGTATGTTTTTGCATCTTTTCGGACACTATAAAAAGCTTTTACCTACATGTTTGCTGCATTTGCGCGTCTCTCACTCTGCGCTGGTTAATTTGATGCTATTTTTGGCCGAATAATTTTGGTTGCCGAACATTCGGTGCATCCCTATCCATAATAGGAAAAAAATACTATGGACGTGAATGGGGCTCATGAACGTTTGGTTACAACCTTAAAATATAATCCTTCATCTTCATAAAAACAAAGAAATGTAGACAGTTTTGTAACAGCATTGGAGTGAGTAAATGATGAGATCATTTAAATTTTTAAGTGAACTATCCCTTTAAACATCACCAAACTAGTAAAACTATTATTAACAGTGGAGTCATTTGGATTTCTTTAATAATGGATGAATCATGATTTAGGGGGAATATATTATATTGTTATGGCCGGTAACATCTTGTGATCCATTACAATGAGTACCAAATGATTACTATTTGAAAAAAGCTGATCAAACATTTGAAGTGGAACAAAAAATCCATCCAATTTGTCCTAAGTTAAAAATTATAAGACAACTTTTATGAAAGGTCTTGATCCACTTGTATATATATATATATATATATAAATATATAAATAAATATAAATAAATATAAATATAAATAAATAAATAAATATATATATATATATATATATAAGATATTAAAACAGAGTTGATTGTTTTACTTAATTTTTATGCATTTTTCAGAAGCTTTTACTATAGTGCATTTAAGGTATACATTTCTATCAGCTCAAGCGTTCCTTAGGGATTGAACCCACAAATGTTGACTAGTTTATAATTTATTTAGTAAATTATAATAGATTTTTTTTATATTTTGGTTAACTATTGTTGTCAAAAGCAAGCAGACGACATCCTACCTGCAAGCAGTTTGGGATATTTCTGGTGCACCAGGTTGGTGAGATCTCCACCATCATCCAGGATCATGTTGAGGGGTTGACCGTCTTTGAAGTAGATGGTTTGTTCAATGCACCAGATGTATTCATCATCGGTTTCGCCCTTCCAGGCATAAACTATATTCAAAACAAACATAACACCAATTTATTAGACACAATGAGGTAGGCAAAACATCAGAATTATAAAAGAAATCAGACCCAAATAATTTATCACCATCACTGCATTTCGGTTTTGACTGCAGCACCACTATGAAGTGAGTTTACAAATGATAGGTAACATTTTACAATAAGGTGATATTGGTTAAGTACAGTAAGAGATAACTTTTGATTTGCGATTTATTTGTACCAATTACTTACCACGAGAAAACATATGTACACAAAATATTGATTTAGATGTCTTTTTTGTAAAAAAATGCAAACCTTATTTTTTTTACAGCATTTATACGCCTTTGTTAACGCTAGTTAATACAAACAGAATTGTTTATTGCTTGTTCATGTTAGTTTACTCTGCATTAACTAATGTTAACACATACAACATATTGTATAGATTTTAAAACCTGTTAAATGTAGAAATGAATTATCAGAGATGAATAAATGCTGTAGACTTTGCAGTTAACTAACCATGTTGTGTTCCCAAGTTTATTTTTTACCCAAAAATAACACTTTAACAATAATAAAATGTAGTTAAATAAATAATGGACTAGGGCTGCACAATACTGAAGAAATGCAATATGCGATACAATAATGCTTAAAGTTTGTAAAAACTTCCAATTGTATTACATATATATGTTAAAAACGTGATCATTGTATAACCAACATCCATGTTTCTCATCGTTTCTGGGAAAATAAAGCATCTCTCAGTCTTGCCAGTCTCTGTGCTACCTGCATCGATTGATTATTCATAACTTTTTGAAGCATTTAAATCATTCAGTTATTGCAATTTCACAAACAGGCATATTGCAATATGCATGCTTGCAATACTTCTAGAGCCCGACTTACGATTATGACATATTGTCACAGTTTGTCAGTGAAACTTATTTTTAAAATAAAGTGCTTTCATTTACACAGCTTGACATAAATTCACAGTTGCATTAAAGAGATGAACGATTACTTCACCACACCCCTGTAAACACCAGTTACAATCACATATATATGCTTATTAAAATAAAACATCATTGAAACGTGCCATTACAAGCGTCTCCTATAGACGGTTTCATCGGACGCACGTGATACACGTCTGGGTCCGAACTTTACTTCCGGTTTCGTTTTTTTAATGGTATGACTAGTTACTAAACTGATGTCTTGAACAAATGCCTCGTCGAAAATAACAAATGTTTTGGTTTCCTTGGTAATCTATGTGTTTTTTTTGCTTGTTATATAAATAAACTACGTTTAAAGTACTTTGTGGTTATTTATTATTAGCGGAGTTTACCCAAAGTTACGTGCGGCCCACGACAGATGCTTCTTTATGTTGTTACTGCTGAAACTGTCTATAGACTGAGGCTGCGTTTACATTTTGCATTAACATGCGATCTCGGTGATCCGTTCACGCAGATCCGATCATCCGTATACCAGGACACGGCGCGTTTACATTTGTCACATAAATGTGGCTTCTGTATCTGGATGTGTGATCGGATCCTGTTCAGGGAGACGCGCACTGGGTGGATAGCTGTCAATCACAGATGGCTACAACTGTCTTTCGCCACATGATTTAGGGTTGTCGCAGTAACCACAATCCCGTATTGTACAGTGTTACTGAGAAGCAAACAGCAGAGAATAACTAGCAAACCCAAAAACCGTGATGTTCACATTTTAAACTTTATTTTTTTTTTAGCTTTAAAGGCTTTATCTTTGTTTATCTGCAACGTCCGCACCAGGATGACTTTCACCGCATGCTTTTCATCAACAACAAAATCTGTGTAAAAAATGACCTTCCCGACTTTTTAGTCTGCCTGAATTCATACGTTTTTGATTTATGATTTACGAATATGATTTAACTAAAACAGCTAACAATTTCCTAAATTTCCTGTTCATGTCTCCCTCCAGGGGCGTCACTAGGCCATTTTTAGGGGGGCTTTACCCCCCCTAAAATTCTGCCCAGCCCCCCTAAAAAAGAATTTGATTCATTCATTTGTGATCGCGTCAGTCCCCTATAAAAACTCTTTAGAAAGGGCGGCTTGCTGCGTCAAGTTTCGGCTCCTCCCCTGATCTGAGTCAGCATGGATTTAGCGCGTTTTTCAATCCGCAGGGGGGCCGGGCAGAGCGAACATCAGTCAGTAGTACAAGGTGTGTGCAGGCGGACTGGCGGCTGTTCTGACCGGTTCTGACCCGCCGTGCAGTCAGCTCAGGTTGATATGTGAAATAATATGACATGAATGAATGATGGACCTCTTACACTCTACGAGTCAGTCAATCGCGGTGCGAAAATGCCACCACATGAACTAACGGCGGCAACCCACTGCCTTTTTGACTTTATCTAACAAATATGCAGCGCAAAGGAGAAGCAGAGAGACACAGACGCAGCGAGATGCTGCAAAATCACAGAAATATTCGCCAAGAAGGGAGCAGGTCAGTCAAGTCACCAGTAAAAGCACACATCTATATATTGCTGATTAACGTTACATGTTTTAAAGTCAGGTGCTGGCGTGATGCATTGCTTTATGTACCGTTGTTGTTATGAACGCATCAGGCAGATAATTTCAAGCAGCGAAACAAACACCAGGTGATTGTGAAGTTTATCCTTTTATAAAACTTGTTTTTTTTTTGTGGAAAAACTGGATCAAACGTGCAAATCAAGCTTTTTATGGCCATTTCACCTTATATTTGCAGTTCTTTAAAATAACTTTTTTTAAATCTAATAATATAAGTAAAGTATAGATTATTAAAGATGTTTGTTTCATTTAAAATATTAATATTTTTACATTTGAACTCCTTCCTTTTAAAAAGTGTATGCGTCCTGTGTATTTGTCTGTGGTATGGTAGGATACATTGTGTATCCCTAGTAAGTTTTTGAGGGTTCATCTACTAAAGTATAGACATAGGGGCGGGCTGTTTCCCAGACAGGGCTTAAGTCTAGTTCAAGACTAAAATGCCTGTTTGAGTTTTAGTTCTTAACTAAAAGTAGCTTGCACTAACATATCTTAAAATACATCAGTCACATTGTTTTGTCTCAAGATGCACACCTGTAATATTTTTGTAAGTTATGCTTGTAAAAACTACATAAGCATCCTACTGTAATATAACTAGTAAGGCCTAGTCCTGGCTCAATCTAAACCCTGTCCTGAAAACCACATCATACTCCATCTTGACAACTCAGTATTAAGGTAGATCACTTGTTGGTCAGTCCCCTTTTCTATATTTTAGATCTGTATATATTTGTTCCCAGATTAACAAAGTGTCTATATCAACTAATAACATTAACCTATAAGATAAATTACAATAAAACAGTAAAAACAGTAAAATTATGTATTTGTACTGGAAACTTGTGTTGTGTAGTTGCACAGTGAATAATGAATCAGGAAGTCTTCATTATAAAAAAATCTCCATTCCCAACTGATTTTTCAGAAAATTGAAATTTTCTTGTCCCATATATGAAACACAGGGAATACAATGGAATAGTGGATTGCAATAAGGTTGGTAGTATACAACCCTACCCTAATAGTAAAATAATATTTTTTTTAAATCATACCCTTATGGGGGCTGAGCCCCCCTAAAATGAAAATCCTAGAATCGCCCCTGTCTCCCTCTATAGTCGTAATGTAATTTACAAACACATTTATAAGTAACTTACTTTGTATAAAACCAACATTGAATAAATGTATTTGGTTAATGTTATTATGGTTTGTAAGTGTTTTCAAGTAACTTAAAATGTGTTAAATGAGATAGAAACTGCTGAATGACCAGAAAGAAGCGCAACATTCACGTTGATATGTCGCCATGGAAACTCAAACATTATAACGATTTATTCAATTCTGCCATTAAATATTAAATCCCTCCATAAATAGTGGAAACATGCTAAACATATGCCTGAATAAGTTAAATACAGTCAACAGTGTTAAAATGCTTTTGTATGTCGATTTATTTCAAGATACGTTTAAGCTAGCTAGCATTTCTCCGCAAATATAAATTCGTGCGTCTCTCACCTGCGCTCCATGACATAACGTCCTTTATTTTTGACAGCTGTCAGTGAGATGAGATGATAGTGGGCGGGGCTTTGTGTGACGTTGGCCTGCAAATGCAGATACGATGGCTGGATTGCGTTTAACTTTACATTACACTGAGATCCGATCACAAAGCGTCCTCGACTACCTCTGCATCAGGACACACAGATCGGATAACATTCCGAACACAAACGCGTTTACACTTGTCTTTTCAATGTGTATGTGGACAACATCCGGATACAGGTCGCATGTTAATGCCAAGTGTAAACTCAGCCTGAGAAATGCCTTTTGACAATCAGACGTTAGATCAATTTCAAAACTGTTTTAATCAATTGCCCCTACTAGGCAACCTTTGAATTGTATCGAACTGCTTAAAGCGAGATAAATCTTACTCAATGATCTCTCAAAAAACGTAGTGTTTAAAAGTAAATACTAATGCTAACCTAAAAAGTTATTTATAACCAAAGACGCATGAGCAATGAAACATTTTTCTGGACGCAGTTGTAATATCGTCATTAAAGCTAAATTGCTTAGTTACCCTGTAATAATAAACTGACCGCATTTATCTTTTGGCTTTCAGATTGACGTCCTTTTGGAGTCAAATTTAAAGATTAAACCCATTTCTGCTGATTCTAGATGGGGATCTTTCACTTAATCTTGTTCTTTGGGTCTGTTTCTTATCGGCAATTGATTTCGTAGCTTAGAGCAAACAGTCAGCGGTATTACACAAGACCTGTGGTTACAGAACAAACAAACTAGTTAACACACAAACACCTGTTAGCGATGGCGGACCAAAAAAACACACATCATATCTCCCTTTGACCTTCTCACAGGTAAGGAGACGTGGCTTTCCCTAGATCCGTTCACTTTCTTTTACCTGGAATGCCGGCTTTGGCGATGGCTGCCGCTGCGTGATCCTGGGTGGAGAATATGTTACAGCTGGACCACTGGACCTCAGCAGGAACGGAGAGAAAAACATCAACGAGAAATAGGGGAAGGTAGTTAAAGCAAGGGATGAAGGATCGTGTGACTCAAATATGCACAACTTTTGAGATTACTGTATATTAAATATGCTCAAAAATACACACAGTCCTCACTGCAGTGCATTTGTAAAATCTGTACCTTCAACGACAGATAAAATAAACAGATTTGACTAATTCATCCAATGCACGACATCCAGGTTTAGACATGCAAGTGCATGTTGTTTCATGGCCTTTGTGATAAAGCAAAATGACCCGGGGCTTTGAAATTTCGGTCTCCAAAGAGGAAATAAAAGGATAAGAAAGACACAGGCAGAAATAATGTCTGTATTTCAGACAGACCCAAACATGAGATTTCTACTAATAAGAAAAGCTGTGCTTAACCTTTACAAATACAAAACTGTGACAGTATCATCACACTTACCGGACGCTTTTATTCAAAGTGCAACACGCCGACTTTTTGGGACTTTAGCTTATTCACCGTATCCCCCAGAGTTAAGTCCATACATACCCTTTTCATCTCCGTGTATGCCGTAACTCTATCTGACACACCCACCGCTAGCCTAGCTTAGCACAAAGACTGAAAGTAAATGGCACCAGCTAGCATACTGCTCCCAATAAGTGACAAAATAATGTCAACATTTTCCTATTTATATGTTGTGATTTGTATAGTCACTTGGGCATAGTTCCAACATATCACAACATATAAAAAGGAAACGTTGCTCTGGGGGATACGGTGAATAAGCTAAAAACATTGGCGTGTTTCAGGTATACATTTCTATCAGCATGTGCGTTTCTGAGGATTCGAACCCATAACCTTTTGGGTTGCTAGTATGATGAGCTACAGGAACACCCAGGTGATGGGTATATATACTACATTGTAAATGATTACCATAATAGTATAAATCATAATAAACATCCAACAACAACAAAAATCATAAAGTCATGGCCATTTTTTATGATCAATGTCTGTTTATAAACTTTAAAGGCGGGGTGCACGATCTCTGAAAGCTAATGTTGACATTTGAAATCACCTTAACAAACATGCCCCTAGCCCATTAAAATCTGGACCCTCTTTTGATAGACGCGCCCCACAGATACGCAACCCAGGCAACGATGTTGGTTAGTAGACACGCCCCTTACTGCTGATTGGCTACAAGTGTTTTCAGCCAGACTCCCTTTTCCAAAACGTTTCTCAAAAATCGTGCACCCCGCCTTTAATTTGCTGCTTGCTTTCAGTTTCCTCACCTCAGCTCCCAGGGCAATAAGGGTTTCAATGAGCACGGCGGTCTGAAGGGTCATGTGAAGGCAGCCCGCGATCCGTGCGCCTTTCAGTGGTTTAGACTTGCCGTAGAGCTCCCTCATTTTCATCAGACCAGGCATCTCATTCTCGGCTATATCGATGGCTTTGCGCCCCCATTCGGCCAGGCTGATATCAGCTGGAGAGAAAGCATTGATTTTAGCATTGCATTTGGTCCATTGGTACATTTATGCACATGCTTTTATCCAAAGCTACTTACAATGCATTACAAGGTATACAATTCTTATTAGCATGTACATTCCCTGGGTTCGAACCCTTGGCCTTTTGTGCCACTAATGCAATGCTCTACTACTGAGCTATACAGAAGCACTAAAAATGGTGAGATAATGACAATTTTGACAACTGTAAACATTGGATCTGTTTTTAGTCAGTTTATTATAATGGCCTTCACTATGTTAGCCGATATACCCGTTTTACATCGATTCTGAAGTAACTCAATTGGTGTAGCATTGCATGAGCAATGCAACGACATAGGTTCGAGTCCCACGGGACAGATATATAGATAAGGTAAGTCTAGCTTGAATGCACTGCAGGTCGCTTTGGATAAAAGCATCTGCCAAATGCATAAATTGTAAGTTTACACGATCTAAAAATTGGCCGATCAATACATGCATCTCCACTAAACTCCTATTAAAACTACAACCATGCATGTGCCAGCCTTATATTTGGACATCTAACGTTAGAAGGGGAATTCTACACCCAAGCCCACATACCAAACATGTCTTGAAACCAGGCACCCCATCTCTTTTACAGTTCATGGGCACTTGACGACTTCAAGTTGTCACAAAAAGAGACACTAAATTTGTGAATTGTTGACTTACAAGTCAAACTTTGACATTTCACATTGCAGAGCATTTTTGAAAAGCTGAACTCTGCACTCTTAAGACTAGGAAAGCAAAGTCCAGCTGGATTAACTATTGAATTGCTTGAGCCTTATCTGCAGTGGGAACATCACAGAGATTTAGTGAACAACAACACAGAAGTTTAAAATGACTGTGACAGCTGCCAAGTCCGCTCACTGAAATTTTGCTGACGTGTGGTATTACAGTAACAATACAAACTCTGTATTTAACGCTATCTAGTGCCGTTTATTTGCATAACATTCATTCCTAGTTAACCACGTGCAGAGTTACGAGAGAGTTAAGATTCATAAACGTCATTCAATGAAAGTGGCGGCGCATGTGCGCAATGCATCATGGGAAATGTTGTTCTGTAGCGTCGTAGAACTTCTGCTTTCAACGCGCCAGAGTGTACACAAAAACTACAACTTCCAAACTTCTTTCTCACGTCTTCCGAATTTAACCACGCTAGCTTGCTGGACAGGTGTTAAATATAAATTCGTACAAAATACTACAGGAGCGAGCAATATAGTTGGTACAGTCTTGAAATAGACGTACTAAGCGTGCAAACTGTGATTTTAAATGGGCGGGTTGCAGGAGAGCGTCTCGTGCAAGGAAGCAGCGCTGACAATGCTGCTGCCATGTGATACAAGCTACTATAATTCCCACAAAGATTAATCATCATTCAAACATAACCCAATAATTTTTCTAGTCAAATACTTTAACTAGAAGCAAACACATCAGTTTTACCCATCAGAAGCAGCTAATTAGCACTGGCGGGAAACACGTTGAAGTTTTATGCGTTAAACAGCATTTAGCGTTGATTTAAAGTAACGAATTCATACTAACCAACTTTGAACGGAAGCTTCTCGGACATTTTGAATGTGCTGTTGTTGAGTGAGCCTGTTATAAGTCTGCCTGGAGCCGGGCTGTGTGTGCAGAAGGAAATATCTGTAATGTGAACTTGAATATAAGTGTGTACAAACCGGCGATTGTAATATTCATGAGATCCTGCTGCCTTGACGTTTCTTATTGGTCGAAATAGGCCACGCCTTATCTCTCTAAAAAAATACGTCGTGGGCGCGTCTACTTGGCACTATGAAAGCCAATAAGGATCTCCGGTAGTTAAGGGCGTTAAATGTAGTGTTTTTGACTAATACATAAGTACAAGTTCCAGCTTGCTTTTATTAAATATTTGACTGCATGGAATGAGATCTGTATAAAAATGTATATTCTATTAATAGATCATGTTTAAGCAAAGCACAAAAAATAGAATAGGGTTTTATATATATATTCATTACATACACACATCGTTTCCAATGCATTGTTTCTTTGAAAGGTAAGTTTTTATCAATTATCTCTTTAACTTGCATGCTTGTGTTCCCTGTATGCAAACTGTACCCTCAAGTGCTAGAAAATATTTTAATAATGTTTTTTTACTGTTTTAAATACTAATATGTGAGATAATAATAAAAATTAGTATTTAAATATTGAAATTAGTTAAAGGTGCACTGTGTAGATTTTAGTGGCATCTAGCGGTGAGATTGCGAATTGCAACCAATGGCTCAGTGCACTGCCTTTCGAGGCACTAAGGGTGTTTCTCAAACGTGAGGATGGAAGGCTCCATATCTCGGCTTCCACGTAATCATGCGTTGTCGAAGGACATCTCAATCCGAAGGATGCTTCGAAGGTAGCCTCTGTGTCATGTCCTTCAATCGGCCACTTATGGAGGATGCATGAACTGCCCTCAAATTACCCACATTCTCACACATTCAAAAAACATTACTTTCGTCACCCAATTTCATTCTAAAATATAAGCCAAACATTGGTAGGAAACCAGTGGGCACAGAGCTCTCCCAATTTTAGTATGAAATATAAGACAAAAACATGTTTTACGCACAAAGATATTTATGTTATCCTTGATTTTTTGTAAATAATATTATGTTAAACTAAAAATTCTGTATAACTGGGATACCACAAACGGATGATATATTATTCTCATTCACAGTACTGAATTAATGGAAAGTTTAAATAACTTTTAGGGCTGTCAAACAATTAATCGCATAAAAAATAAAAGTTTGTATTTGAATAATATATATGTGTGTGTGTGTGTGCAATTATTATGTATATATAAATACACACATATACAGGTATAAATGTAAGAAAAAATTTATATACATATTTATTTATAATATAAAATATATAAATAAATATATACTGATATGTAATTGCTTCTTAAATACATACATAAATGTGTATTTATTTATATATACATAATAATTACACAGCACACACACACACTTATATTACGCAAACACAAACTTCTATTTGTTATGCGATTAATCATGATTAATCGTTTGACAGCCCTAGGTGATACATTGCATTATCTTCAACTTCTCACAGTTTTCATGACAAGACCACAGGGGCGGGAACCGTTATGACATTGCCATGGACACTTATTAGACCGCCTCATTCTAACGTTTAAAGTTGTGGAGGACTCAAACCTTAAACTGTCAGAAGGACTGAACTAGGAAGAAAACAGCCTAGGGCACGGCCCGCATTTGAGAAACACCCATAAAGAAGCTACAGTAGCCGGCGCCGCCACAGAAAAACATGTCATCTAAGACAACATAGTGATGAAACGCTCTCTGTTAAGCAGTTTGTACGTTCAGGTCTACTGTAGAAAAATGGCGGCTTCCATGTAAGGGGACCCACAGTGTATTTTTAAGGTAATAAAAACACAATGGTTAATTATGTAAGGTCTTTATACACCACTGAAAACATAGTTATGTATATTATATAGAATTCCTGTTAATATAGATCCTACAAAAAAATTACACATTGCAGCTTTAAAGCCTTTAACAAATCTTTAACAAATACTCACTCATTCACTACAGATATTTTCTGGTCTCATATTGGAAGTGTTGTTTCTACAAATCCCTTTCAATCAAACAAATGACAAAACACTTTTCATCAAACACAGAAACTTATGCTACAAAAGAAACTTGTGTACTTATATTTTTAGGGTAATCTGTATGTAGTAGTGATGGGAGAAACGAAGCTTTTCGAAGCTTCGAATCAATTGAACCAATTGCTTCGAAAATTGGTTCAGTTTTTCGAAGCAGTTCGAAACACCACACACGCTGGCGACCCCTGCTGGTCAAAATAGTGTAAAGCAGATATGGCCAAACATTTTACACTTTTTAAAAAAAAAAATAATAACAAGATTTTTATTAAAATATGTTAAAAAAATTATTTAACTTAATTAAGACATAGTTAAAAGTGTATTATGTGTTTTTAGTTTTATTTAGGGCAAACAAATCATTAAAACTAACTACCCTTTTAATGATGCACATTTTTGTCATTAAATCTGTCTATAAACAAAAAGTAGACAAAATGGCAGCGTTATTAGTCAGAAGGATAAATGTTTTATGAACTTTTATAATAAAACTGACCCGAGTTCACCGAAACATATTAGACACTGGTCATGTGATCAACTCCCCCTAGTGGTGAACCATCGGATTTTCGAAACGTTTCGAAACAGTTATGACGTATGAAGCCTCGTTTGCTAAAATCACGTGACTTCGGCCAGTTTGAAACACGCTCCGAACCACTGATTCGAAACAAAAGATTCGTAAATGTTTCGAAGCCTCATGAAGCAGTGCTTCGAAAACGACCATCACTAGTATGTAGTGCTGCCTCACGATTAGTCGCGACTAATCGTTTGCAGAATAAAAGTTTTTGTTTACATAATATATGTGTGTGTGTGCTGTGTATAATAATTATGTATATATAAATACACACACATACATGTATAATTTTAAGAAAAAAATAGGCACATAATATAAAAACCAAATGACATGCAGAAGAAAATCCAAAAACTGGTTTATTTTGCAAAATTTTAATGTAGCTGGAAGGTTGAAGGGGTATGTTGAAAGGCAGAGAAGAACAACATAAAGGACATTGCCAAAAAAGGAGACAGCCCTTTTAACAAACAGACAACAAACAATGCAAATAAGATTTTCTGAGCTTAATAAATAAGGGGTTAGATATTAATAGTTTTTTACCCTCCGAATATTCAACACTTAAAATGCTTTAATAAACCAAGGAGAAAAATGAATAAAACCGTTGTACCAGAACATTATAATAGTGCTCTCTGTAATATAAAGCATGGGTAACACTTTACAATAAGGTCTCATTCATCAACATATAATACGAACTAACAATGAGCAACATCTTTTTACAGCATTTATTCTGTAACTTCGATAAAGTTAGTTATTACAAAAACAATGTTTATTAGTCGCTCATGTTGGTTCACTGTGTATTATTTGTTATAAATTCATGTTAACTAATGTAATTAACTAATGGAACCTTATTGTAAAGTGTTACTAAAGCATTACATTTGTTCCTCATCCTTTCACAAATCCGATTGAATGCATTCACACACAAACAAGACAAACATCTTTAAATCTACGACCTTGTCGTAGTTTTTCCCTAATACAAACCCCATTTCAAGAAACCATTTCTAGTGTAAAGACTTCTTAGATACAAATCCTTCTTGTAGTCACAAACCAGTATTTCTAAAATATCTCAAATACAGTACACATTTCTTGAGTGAAGGAACCTAGTAGGCATCACATGCTTACTGTAAACCATTATGCCATTAAAGAGAGAGTCTATGTACAGTGAACGCTTTACAGGTTCATTCAAACTGATGTTTTACAATTACAATAAACACATGTATTCCCATTACAAGCCTTGTACTCATAAAGCTGATAAGAGATTAGTGTACACTCCAATCACCATCAATATTCTGAAATGCTTCATACGCACCGAAAGATGTTTTTACCAAAATATAGAAATAAGTGCACACAAACACAGGTTAATGCTCAAAAACAAATGAACAAAACCACATGTTCGCTCAGATTTGTTACAGATATTGTACATCCCCTGCGTGCAAAGGGTTCCCGTACGTATTGGTTTTTCTTGGACCAAGAGGCAAGCTGAGGGCTCTTTAAGATGAAAATGTAAAAAAATATATAACTTTCACAGGTGATGGAGGGCCATACACAAAAACATTTACAAAGAGACTTGTTCTTGTGGGAACAGTCCAGATGAGGTCAAGAAAGAAACGAGCAATGAGTCTCGCTCAGAGGAGTGTGTTGACTGTAAGCCTGGCAGAGATGTATTGATCTGGAGCGGTAGCATTTATTTTCCTCTCGTGTATTTATATATTAACCTATTTTAGACACAAAGACGTCATACTTTACATACTGTAGAGTCCATCCGGGTCCTTTTGTAACAAGTATTTGAGTGTGTATGGGTTTTAACGGGCATTAATTGGCAGCCCACGCTTCAAGATCTTTCATGTCATCCTCATCCTCTTCTTTCTTCTTTGCTACAATCACAAATGCATTTAAAATCACATTTATGAGCACATACACAGTAGCCTACATGCAATAACTGTGAGCTTATGGCTGGGAGATAGCTATGAAATGATTGTTTACATTACAGTTACACATTTGGCAGTAGGGCTGTCACGATTAAGAAATTAATTGTTTAATAAATTCTGACGATTATGACGATTAATTGCCTGTTTTAGGACTTTGCATATTATGACGATTAATTGCCCGTTTTATTGCTTTGACATTTAATTCTCATACATTTTTTTGCTTGTTTTTCCACACAAATATATCTTTCAAAACTGAAAATTCTTCATTAGAAATAAACACAATAACGTGTCTGAAAAATAACTAAAAATAAAAATGCAATCAAAATAAACTGACTATACCAGAACAGGCATTAAAGGAATAGTCTACTCATTTTCAATATTAAAATATGTTATTACCTAAACTAAGAATTGTTGGTACATCCCTCTATCATCTGTGTGCGTGCACGTAAGCGCTGGAGCGCGCTGCAACGCTTTGATAGCATTTAGCTTAGCCCCATTCATTCAATGGTACCATTTAGAGATAAAGTTAGAAGTGACCAAACACATCAACGTTTTTCCTATTTAAGACGAGTAGTTATACGAGCAAGTTTGGTGGTACAAAATAAAACGTAGCGCTTTTCTAAGCGGATTTAAAAGAGGAACTATATTTTATGGCGTAATAGCACTTTTGGGAGTACTTCGACTCGCCTGAAAAGTCCGCTCCCCTTCTCCCTCTCATAATGGGAGAGGGAGGGTGTTACTGCGCCGAGTCGAAGTACTCCCAAAAGTGCTATTACGCCATAAAATGTAGCTCCTCTTTTAAATCCGCTTAGAAAAGCGCTACGTTTTATTTTGTACCACCAAACTTGCTCGTATAACTACTCGTCTTAAATAGGAAAAACGTTGATGTGTTTGGTCACTTCTAACTTTATCTCTAAATGGTACCATTGAATGAATGGGGCTAAGCTAAATGCTATCGAAGCGTCGCAGCGCGCTCCAGCGCTTACGTGCACGCACACAGATGATAGTGGGATGTATCAACAATTCTTAGTTAAGGTAATAACATATTTTAATATTGAAAATGAGTAGACTATTCCTTTAAATAGTAGCCAATCCTACATATTAGTACAATTAGCACACATGTACTTAATGGCTTTGCAAAGTATCACGTCAGTTAAGGAGCGCCATCTGATACTGTCTCATTTATACAAGCGCTGCAGCTCCCCCTTGTGTTTTTTAGAGAGATGTGCAATCATTGCGGTGATCTTAAATCAGGTCAAACAATCATGATGAGACGATTATTTAATCATTGTGACTGCCCTATTTGGCAGACCCAAAGCGACATTACCACGTATACATTTTTCTTCACTATGTGTGGTCCAATGGATGTCTGCGCTGCCAATGCAAAGATTTACCAGGTAGCTATACAGGTGCTTAACATTACTTCAAGTTTCAATAAATGCCGTGCCCTAGTGTATTTAAACCGTGTGTTTATTACCTGGTCTAGAAGGTAAGGAAGTGGATGGCACATTGGGCAGCGGTACATTCTCTGTGCCTCCGATCTCCAGTAGGTTCTTGTCCAGCTCTTCTTGCTCCAGTTCCTCCAGTTCAGCTAGCAGCTCATCCTGAAATGACAATTATTCACAACACCAATAAGCACAGACACACACCATCAGGTCATAGACGTGCAATAGACGCTTGCCGATTCATCTCACCTCGTCAAATTCTTCTCCAAATGGGGCAGGTTTCGAGATTGCATCTGAAATTTCTTGGGCCAGCTCCTGCTGTTCTGTGATGTCCTGCATAAGCTCATCTACTTTGTCAATGTCCATGAAGACATACAGGCAAGAGACAAAATTATTCATTTTGCTTAATTATGCAGATATGTCAATAAAACTCTCACATTAGTACATTAAGCCAACCAATGTAGGTGTGCTAGTCTCATTCTCAAATCAACATTTCGTTTATTTTTATTTTTTGCTTAAAGGTGTACCGGAAGATTTTCTTGAATTTTAGAAAAGAACAGCCTTCTCCACTTTTTAAAAAAATGCAATTGCGCAACAATCTCGATTGACAACTAGGAAGACCAATAGTCTTGATGATCCACCCAGAAAAAGAAATCCTCCAAAATACCTTTAATAATGTAGATATGTCAATAAATCTCTCACATGATTAGTACATTAGAGAATGTCAGAAACTCCTTACATGTTATCATGGGCAGCCTTCATGGCCTTGGCAGCATAGCCCATATTCTTGATGACCTCTGTATTAGTGTTGGCATTCTCTAGCGCCTCCCTCTGGAACTCGATGGTAGAGAGGGTGCCGTCAATCTGAGCTAACTGCTTCTCGTAGCGCTTCTTACGCTTTAATGCCTGTAATGCGGCTTTTCAAAAAGAGGGGAAAACGAGATTAAAAAGCAAATTATATGGAATTATATTGCATCGAAATTAATTGTTGTCTGTAATCAAATGTGCTTTAGGGCTGCATAATACAAAAACCACAGAAATATCACAATGGTTTGCAATAACAAAATTATTTTAATATGCAAAAAAGTTATGTATAGTCAAAGAGAGTGATGGCTTATTTTTCCCAGAAACAATGTAAAACATGCATTTTTTATTATTTAAATTATTTTAGTAAATTAATAAGTTTGCAATAAGTTAGTTATTGCATTTTTCTTCAATATCATGCAGCCCTAGTGGTTTTATATTTGTAAAAATTAAGCAGCATGCTTTGAAGTATTATTTTTTTAGGAGTTTCTTGTAATTAAGACTGACCTTAAGCATCATGTGTGTGACCCTGGACCACATAACCAGTCATAAGGGTCAATTTTTTATTGAGATTTATATATCATCTGAAAGCTGAATAAATAAGCTTTCCATTGATGTGTGGTTTGTTAGGATAGGGCAGGATACAACTATTTGAAAATCCGGAATCTGACGGTGCAAAAAATCTAAATATTGAGAAAATCGCTGTGTTGTCCGAATTAATTCCTTAGCAACACATATTACTAATAAATACATTTTTGATATATTTATGGTAGGAAATTTACAAAATATCTTAATGGAACATGATCTGCACTTAATATCCTCATGAATTTTTGGCATTACACTGCTACAAATACACCCGTGCGACTTGTTACTGGTTTTGTGGTCCAGGGTCCTTATAATATATATCCAATCCTAAATTGAAATAATGTTTTCCTCAATTATGAGATTATTTATCTTATACCACTATAAACCCATACATATAAATAAGGCACTTTTCTCCGCAAAAGGTAAAAACTCACCAAACTTAATCAGGTAAATGAACTGCAAGAAAACAAAAAGCCTATTGCCTTACACAAAGAAATTCATGACATGTGCAATAAGTTCAGACTTGCTTTCCTTGCAAATACTACAATGGTGACCCTCATGACCTTATGAATAACATGTCTGGGCCACTGGGTCACAAAAACTAAATGACACATACATAATTAATAGTTTTAGATACAAAAATGTTTTACACAAATGTTCAATAGATTGTGAAGTTGCAGACAGTAACTGTTTTAAATAAAAACTAAAAAGTATCTTAGTTAATGCAATGAATGGAGGTTAGACTAGGTTTGAATACACTAAAACCCTTAACCGTCTCTGACATCATGTTTAAAGGGGGAATTTCAAACACGTCACCTGACACAAGGGTGTTTGGACAATGAGCTGTCAAAATAACTGTTTTTCCATTAAAGCACTGAAACTTTGAACTATGGGAAAACTTCAGTCTCACAATAGCAATCACACTATCCGCTTTATCCTACCAGTCGAGGTCTGTGTGTTGTGTTCAAGCCGGCTCTTTTAGGATAATCAGATCAATTATTGAACATCTCTATTCTGGGGACTGTAAATAGGGAGTTGTATTACAGGCCTCAAACCAGATGGCTTTTGATGTAGGTCTTATTAGTCCTTACAAAGAAAGTATGACTATAATAGTGCTTTGCAAAAAAAGTAAATTATACAAAAAACAATGGTAAAGTAATTATTTAATGTTTACCCCCACAGACACCCATACATAACACATTCTATTATAATGAACTATATTTAAAATTTTCCTGAATATTACATTCTTGTATATACTTGTGTAGTGTTGTATGTTGTTCAAAGAATAACATTTAGGATTTCTATATCTGTGCATGGAAATAGACTGTATTGTTGTCTCCAAGGTCTTCAAGGCAGTGAATTTGTATTGTCTCTGTATGGATAAATAAAAGTTGTTGTTAAACAAAAATGTGTTTATATATACATCACGTCCTCTTAGGTCCCTATGCACCTGGCTTATGCAGACCTTATTAAATATTTCCATATGCTGGAAATAAACTGGATTTAACACGATGATGTCATCACCATGGATACCTGCCAGATCAAAGGTGAACAGGACAGCTATCTGACTCAAGCATCTTATCTTAACCAGTCAAATCACAAGCAAAACTACTGACGTAAAACTCTCATGACCACTGCAGATATGCATTGATTACTAATCAAGTAGAAATTAAGTTAAGTTTATTAATCTGGCTCTGTTTATGATTTATATAAATGAGGGATTACGTACTCAACCAGATAGTATTTAACTAGTTCTCTTGTCAAGTAAGTTAGTAGACAATAGTGATAGTAAATAGTCTAAACCACATTAATTCCATACACAGCACGTTTCACAGTACCAATCTGACCAGAGATGACCAGCTAATAACAAGCTAGTAAGTTAACTTCCTTCCTCTCATGTATTAAATACAGTTCGCTACGGTTTCTCACCTCTTTTGTTTTTTGTGCCGTTTTTCTTTGCCGTCAGGAGCTCTTGCTCGATCTTTTTCTCCAAAAATTCCTGTTTCTTGGTCAACATTTCCTCCGTCTCTCGCAGTCGCTGTATAGCCTCTTGGGGGCTCGCGGATTTACCCCCTTTTCCACCGCTCCCGAACAACTTCCCAAACAAAGACATCTTGCCGCGTGGACGACAGCAAGGGTCGGCGTGACTCTTTTTCGATAACGCGTCTGGGTCGGTTATAAAGAGAGAAATAAGCGTGGTTTCTGTCTGTCACTGATCCCAGCAGTGTTGTTGTTTTCTCCGCTTCCTCTACTCTGGACCAGGCCGCGTGATGTCATCGCGTCATGAGAACATGACTCACGTCATGACGTATGATGAATGTCTTCTTTTTTATTTTTATTTATTTATTTATTTATTTTCTTCACATTTTTGTATGTCTTTGACGTCTGTTTTCCTATAATTATGTTTATATGTTCTCTAAAAATAAATAAATAAATAAATAAACGTCCTGACGTATGAACGTACGCCTTCCGTTGGTAACCATCAAAAGTGCGTCTTACCAACGCTTAGTACACACTGCAGGTTTCGCTTTACTGCGTGGATTGAACAAGCTGCACAGAAAACACTGTTTTACCCAAAATAATTAAGTACAACTGTGAATTTAACGAAAATAGAAAATAGACGAGAAAGAGGAAAATAAACAGCTCTCTACCACACAGAAAACAGGAGATGGAGGGTGGTGGAAGTGATGAAGATCGGTCGGAGTATCAGATGAACGAGCAGGAAGAGACTCTTGCACGAGATATTCCCACTGAGCAAGAAAGAAATAATTTTGAAATGATTTTCTCACAAAGTGGATTAATTGAGCTGTCAGACAGTCATGATGGAGGCACTGATCACTTTGAGACCAGTGGACCCGTGCTGTTGTCCAACTCTGCAATAGACAACACGAACACACCTGTTCGACCCCAGCAAAGTGACATAGAGACAGAATGGAGAGTCGGAGAACAGGAAAACGAGCAAGAAGAGCAACTTGTGGTGATGGATCCTGAGCATCCTCTTATGAAGAGATTTCAGGCTGCGTTGAAAAACAACCTAAGTAATAAACTGGAGAGACTGAACTTTGATCTCCGTGAGAAGAGGATAGTGGAGAAAGCAGAGGTTCAGAGGCATCAGGAACTTGCTGAAGAAGTGTACATGGTGCAGGAGATGTTGGCCAAACTCCAGGGGTCTTTGGAAGCCAATCATGAAAGCAACGCCCAGGCTGCTTCCCAGCGGAGACAGGCTCAAGATGAGCTAGATGCAGTGAAGGATCAATACCAAGACATCGGTAGTCAAGCACACAAACAGCGTACACAAGTGTCTGAATTACAATCGAAGGTGGACAGCATGGCCCTGGTGTTGCTTTTCATGCAGAAGTCCAACAGTGACCTGCGCTTGGACATCCAAGCCACAATAAATGCTTCAAACAAAGCCCAGAAAGAGAGAATTCAAGCGGAGGAGCACAAACACGAGCAGGATTTTTATTTGGATCGCTTGACCAAGCATGTCGAGAAGCTCTCCGAGCAGATCGCTCTTTATGAGGTCCAAATCACCGCTCAGAGTGAGGAGACCAAGGCTGCGATGGAAACGCTTTCCGAGGCGCAGCTAGAAGTTGACTCTTTGTTTCTCGAGCGTAAGCAGTTGTTTCAGCAGTGGAACAGCAGCCTGGTAATGATGAGAAGGAGGGATGAAGCCTACAATTCCATGCAGGAAGAACTGACGTCAGCCAATGATCAAATGCGTTTTCTGGAATCAGAGATCAACGGCTATAAAACATCCATTACACAGGAAGAGGAGCAAAATGAGCGACTTACTCTGCATCAAAACCGTGCCCAAACTGACTGCACCACCTCACGCAAACTCATTACACAGTCCCAGAACCATCAGGGGGTCTTGCAGGCCCAGTACAGCACGTACGCACAAATGACGCAGGAGACGGAGAAAACACTTAGCATGCTGCGTGTGGAACATGCGATGTATGAGTCCAAGCTTAAGGCTTTCAGGAAGCAGACCGAGAGAGAGTCTGCAGTGTGGTTGGAACTCCAAGATCAGGTTATGAACAAACTACAGGAGCGGTTTACGCATGAAAACGCGGCAAAGTATTCATGTCGACTGACTGATAAAACCGCAGCACAGAGTAGAGAGAAGGAGGCCGAGTTAATTAAGCTTGAGAATGGCATTAATGCCGTAAAGCTGGAAGGCCTGGAGGCGGTAACGCGCTTGAATTCTCTGGCCGCGCTACGTGCAGAACTTGAGCAAGAAATGTCCCAACTACGCTTGTTGCTTTCTTCTCACGAAACGGAGATCTCTAGACACATGGCAGATATTGAACGAAAGCAGTCCGTGATCAGCCTTTTCAACAAGAAGATCAAGGAGATCGTATCAAATACTGGGCTTGAAGACCTGGGTCCTTTAGAGATCTGTGCAGCCTCCCTCTCCAAGGAACTGGAGGAAATTGGTGCGGAGGTCAAAGAACAGCAGCAGTTGTGGCTCTGGCAGCAGGGAGAGCTCGTGAGATTCACAGAGGATAAGCAGGCTCACAATTCTTCTCTACACACTCTACGCACACAGCTTACAATACTTCAACAGACTAAGATGAGAAGAGAGAGCGAGATGGAGCAGGATCAGCGTGAGCTGGAAGATCTTGAGAGCCAGATCAAGGCTGGCATGGCAGACCTGATGAAAATCAGTTCTTTGCTGAGTAAGAACAGTGATCTGAATCAAGCATTGCAGCAGAGTAACAGTCTGATGGAGAAAGAGTTCAGGCTGAAACTCAAGGAGGCTGAGAGGGAGCTGATTGAGACTCAGCTGAAGCTGGAGCGGTTAAATAAAGATAAAGAAGAAGTCGTGAACAGACTAGTGGAGGCGGAGCGACTTCTTATGCTGTGGGAGAAAAGAACTCAGCTAATGCAAGAGACTTTGTCTGCCATAGACTCAGACATCGGACAGGGAGAAATACAAACCTTAAGAAAAGATATCCACCGCATGGAGGTGCGATATGCTCAGTTAATAAAGCAGCAGGAGCGGTTGTTGAGAGACATGGAGTTGGTGGTGGCCATGCGGGAAACCATAATGATCCGAGGTGAAGCTCAAGTGCAATCTGACCGTATGCAGCCAACGCACACAGAATACCACCACATTTTCCAGCGTCTCCGCCAAAAGATTTCACAAACCAAAAGGCAATCAGAAGAGAGTGGAGGCATTATAGCTCAGCTGGAGGAGAGGCGTCAGTCTTTGAGTTCCAGTCTCAGAGAGAAACAAATGCATCTCGGTGACCTGCAGAATACCAGATCTGTTCTTTTTCAGGACCTCGGTGCATTACAGGAGACAAAGGAAAGAAACTTATCTCGTCTGCTCACCCTTCAGAGTCAGGCAAAACACCTGCAGGATGTTAAGGTGGGACGATATCGTACTGTGGCGTCTGAAGACACTGCGCTCGAGCAGACTAAAGAGAAACTAGAGACACGACTGAGTAAGGTCGACTCAATTCTTCAGCAGTTGACTCGAGAGGTCCCTCAACATTACAGCACCTTTCACAGGCTCAATCTCATACTAAAAGAACACCTGCACAATGGCTTTTACGACAGCTAATAAGGGCAGATATAAATTACTAAATATATCTGTGCATGCATGATGTGATGTATTAGACAACATCTCACAGAGTGTCAGTTTATTAACAAAAATCATATTTTGCTTTAAACTGAATTGTGAAGTATCCTCAATAAAATCTCTTTTGAACAGCCTGTGTGTCTGTGTATGTGTAATGATGTTTGTACAATAGTCACACTTGTTTACACATAATTATTATTATTGTAGGATATGTTGTTTCCTATAATATAAGTGTACTGTAGTAGGCCTACTTTCATAAAACTACTTAAAGGGATAGTTCACTTTAAAATGAAATTTTTGGCATCATTTGCTCGTCCTCGTGTTGTTCTGGACCTGTATGATTTTTTTTTGATGAACACAAAATAAGATATTTTGAGAAATGATGGTAACCACATAGCAGATAGTGAACAACATGAACTTCCATAGTAGGAAAAAAATATTTTGGAAGTATTGTGATAAATGATCTAGAAAATATTTTTTATAAATGATGGTAAGCACACAGTTGACGGTACCCATTAAATTCCATCATATTTTTATACCTACAATGGAAGTCTATGGTCACTACATGTTGTGTGTTTACTATCATTTATCAAAATATCTTCTTTTGTGTTCATCAGAAAAAAGAAACTCATAGAGGCTTAGAACAACATGAGGATAAGTAATTGATGACAGAATTTTCATTTTAAAGTGAACTATCCCTTTAAGAAAAAAATGAGATGACTAATTTAAAAGACGTATTTTAAGAGTAAGTTGTATTTAAGACTTTTAATTTAAGTAATTTTACCATTTTATGTAAATATTTAGTTATATTACGCCAGCTCTATCAAAATAAAAGCATTGAAAGAGTTTTTAAAATATTTATTTAAGTTAATAAAATGTGGGTTTGCCAATATGTGATAGTAAATTCATACTAATATAAATATATATTAATATTATTGCGTATTCTTAACCGGCAAAAAAATAGTTAGATAATAATTTTGTTTATTTAAACATTTAAGTGAATTCGGATCGCTTCTTTGTGTGTCTATACATGTTTAATGATGTAGGATAGGTTATGTATTTATATAACAAAACTGTATTTGAATACTTTCATAAAAGCTAAAAAAGAGAGAGATTTGAAAGACGTATTTCATGAGAATACTGTATTGTCTGTATGTAAGATTTTTTATTTAATTTGACCGTTTTCTGTAGATATTTTGTTACATTACGCCAGCTCTATCAAAATAAAAGCATTGAAACTTTAAAAAATATTTATTTAACCTTAAATCAAGTGTGGGTTTGCCAATCTCTGCTATTAAATATATATGAATATTATTGCGCCTATACTTAACCGGCAATAAAAATAGTTAGATAACAAAATGTATTTTTTATTTATTAAAATTTTGTACTGTGTATTTTACTCGGTTTTTCTGCTTTGACGATTGGCAGGGATTGGCTGAACACAGACAGTGCGCTGATTGACGTGTCTGCCAACCAATCACACTGTGCAATCTGATGTATGACGCGTTATCCGGTCACACACAGGCCTTGTCCTCGTCCTTGATCGGCAGTGTTGCGAACCGGAGGCTCACACATTTGCTAAGAAAATGGTGGCATACTGGAGACAAGCAGGCCTGAGGTATCACATTTTTTATTAATATTTATACACCATGTAAAAGCCTTGATATTTCTGTTGCCGCGATATATTTCCCGTAATATATTCTACAGATGAAGTGGTTTGGCCTGGCTCCGTAACGTTACATATATTTACGTGCTTAATAGTGAAGCTCCTACGTAATTATGTTATGTTAAATTTTGTTAAGTAATTAATATCTGTCTTGTCATTTAAGTTACATCAGGTACTCGGCCATCTGCGCCAGGGTCGTCCGTGCAGCTCTGAAGCCGGAGTTGAAAGTGGAAGCGCTTAAAAGCGCAGAAACAAGCGTCAAGGTCAATAAAATAAAGACTGCATAATGTGAGTTTCATACGTCTTTAATATCTTATATTGTTTGCCTAAGCCATAGGGTTCAGACAAATGTAGAGATGGTGTAGGCTTGGTCACTAATAGTTGCAACTTTATATGATGTTTATTTTACTAATTGTCTGCTGTTGTTTATTGCAGGAGCTGAAATTGAAGCACGTGACCCCCATTCCTCCAAACAAATATTTAATTTCATCACTTGTGTTTGCAATAATATCTGCAATTCAGATGACCTGATTGAATGATAATAGTTATGTTCTTTTGATAATAAATTATGAAGAGCCTCAAACTAAACAGCCTTCACTTGTTTTCTTGATCCACAAAGCTTTTTGTTTAGATTATGCGAAGCATTTCATGCAAAGGTCTTGCTGAAGGTGTTATTCAAGGTCGTATTTGCGTCGTGCCATTGCAGAATTATTTTCAAATAATTTAAAGGACCGGAGTCAATTATTCCTCTTATACCTCTTATTGCCACATTTAATAACTTTGGGGTGGTTTCCCGGACAGTGATCAGCTTAAACCAGGACTAGGCCTTAGTTTAATTATGAAATATAACTCTTAATAAACATGCCTTACTAAAAACATTACTGGCGTGCATTTTGAGGAAAAACAAAGGGCGTAGATGGATTTTAAGATATGTCAGTGCAAGCTCTTATATTTATTTTAGTCTAGGACTAGTCTAATCCCTGTCTGGGAAACCGCATCTTTGGGTCAGTTTCCCGTCTAGTCCCAAACCAAAATGCATGTTTGAGCTGTCTTACCTAAAAAAAAAAAAAACAGTTTGCACTGATATCGTAAAATACATCTATACTATTGTTATGTCTCAAAATACACAGAAGTAAAAAAAATGTATTGGGTATGTTTGTAAAAACTCCTAAAATAACTTGAGGCCAAGTTCTGGCTTAATCCGAACCCTGCCTGGGAAACCCCAGCTTTATATTCATACTTTATTATTTCATAATTCATATTTAAATCATATAGTTATATTTAATAAATGCGTTAAATGACAAGCAAATAAGCTGAAAGTCTATTGTACGTTTACATATTTCGCTCTGATTTTAACAAAATACTTTTTTCAAATTATTTAATTAATTATGCATAGTAACAAAGCAATGTAAATAGTATATATGGAATGTATATATGAGGCATGAAACGTGAACTATTCCTTTGATATAGCTCTGTATATGGCTGTCAGCTATTTAGAGAGTTGTCAACAGTTTTGTGTCATAAAAAAATAAGGCAGTGGTATAGTTTTGCATTGCAAATACAATTTAGACAACAGTTTTCAGCGGTTCTTGAAATGGTATTTTATTGACTTAAACACTGTTGCACCATTAGAAAGACCGAAAACAAAAATTAAGCGCATATTACATTTGTAAATCTGCCTTGAACAAAACTGCTAGCAGATAGCATAGCCAACACAGTACTTGATATTGCATGTGTACCTACTTTGAAACAATATTTTATTTTAATACAGAAAAGAAATTCATAGATAAAAGATCAATTACATGTATTTACTTAAAAAAAACCTAAGCATAAATAAAATAGCTCTCAGCACTACGCAAACTCAAGTATAATGTTGATAGACGTAAGATAAAAATATAAAAATAGTGCTGAAAAGCATTTGCCTAGTGATTTACATTATTATCTAAACTACGTTTTAAAATATTGTCATATTTAATAACTTTGGGGTGGTTTCTAGCTTAAGCCAGGACTAGGCCTTAGTTTAATTATGAAATATAACTAGTTTTAATAAACATGCCTTACTAAAAACATTACTGGTGTGCATTTTAAGGAAAAACAAAGGGCACTGATGTATTTTAAGATATGTCAGTGCAAGTTGTTTTTTAATTTGGACAGATCTTATATTTATTTTAGTCTAGGACTAGTCTAATCCCTGTCCGGGAAACGTGGTTCCCCCGTCTAGTTCCAAACCAAAATGCATGTTTGAGCTGTCTTAAAAAAAAACAGTTTGCACTGACATCGTAAAATACATCTATACCATTGTTATGTCTCAAAATGCACAGAAGTAAAAATTTTATTAGGTATGTTTGTTAAAACTCCTAAAATAACTTGAGGCCAAGTGCTGGCGTAATCTAAACCCTGCCTGGGAAACCACCCCTTTATATTCATAACATTCATATACTTTATTATTTCATAATTAATATTAAAATCATATAGTTATATTTAATAAATGTATTAAATGAGAAGCGAATAAGCAGAAAAAAAGGAGAAATTTGAAAAAAAAGACTTGTACGTTTACACATTTCGCTCTGATTTTAACAAAATACTTTTTTCAATTTTTTTATCAATTATGTATAGTAACAAGCAATGTATACATGAGGCATTATAAAGAATCGGAATATATCAAGATATGCATTTTAGGAAATAATATGCTTCACAACATAATGAAGTTCAAGAAAACATATTTCAAAGTTTGGAATGATATCTGTTTGAATATTAAATCTTATGTTTTTTTTGTATGCGTATACTTTAACATCTGTTCTCCTGAAGATAAGAAATATTTCACAGTTTGCTAGATAAAATTCCCTCCTCAAACAGCCATAATCGCCAAAGCCAGCGTCTCATTCGCTGACAGAAGTTTCAGTAACCACCTCGGTCTGTATTTCTACTCTGGTGCTCTGCGCTGCTTCTGACAGGCCTTCCACTTCTGTAACTTCATCTTCCGCTTCCCACTCCTGGTCGGCTGTGGCATCCTGATATTGCTGGTACTCGGAAACCAGATCATTCATGTTGCTCTCCGCCTCTGTAAACTCCATCTCATCCATGCCCTCTCCCGTGTACCAGTGCAAGAAGGCCTTGCGTCGAAACATCACAGCAAACTGCTCCCCTATGCGTTTGAAAATCTCCTGGATGGCCGTGTTGTTTCCGATAAAGGTCGAGGCCATTTTGAGGCCGCGTGGCGGAATGTCGCAGACGGCCACTTTGACGTTGTGAGGGATCCAGTCCACAAAGTAGTTGCTGTTCTTCTGTTGAATAGCCAGCATCTGCTCATCGACCTCTTTGGTGGACATAAGCCCCCGAAACATGCCCGCCACGGTCAGGTAGCGCCCTCGACGAGGGTCGCAGGCGGTCATCATGTTACGGGCGTCAAACATCTGCTGGGTGAGCTCGGGCACCGAGAGGGCACGGTATTGTTGGCTACCGCGTGCCGTGAGCGGTGCGAAACCCGTCATGAAGAAATGGAGACGCGGGAAGGGGACCATGTTGACGGCCAGCTTCCGAAGGTCAGCGTTCAGTTGACCCGGGAAGCGGAGGGAGGTGGTGACCCCGCTCATGGTCAGGGATACAAGGTGGTTGAGATCTCCATAAGTTGGTGTTGTGAGCTTGAGAGTACGGAAGCAGATGTCATACAACGCTTCATTATCAATGCAAAACGTCTCATCTGTACTCTCGATTAGTTGGTGAACTGATAGCGTTGCGTTGTAGGGTTCCACCACCGTATCCGAGACCTTCGGTGAGGGCATTACACTGAAAGTATTCATGATGCGGTCGGGATATTCTTCTCGGATCTTATTGATGATGAGGGTACCCATTCCGGAACCGGTGCCGCCACCCAGGGAGTGGACGAACTGAAAACCCTGCATGCAGTCGCAGCTTTCCGCTTCTTGGCGGACACGATCGACAACCTGCTCCACCAGCTCCGCGCCCTCTGTATAGTGACCTTTAGCCCAGTTATTGCCAGCTCCAGAATTCCCTTTACATTTACAGAGAGGATAACAGCATCAGAGATGATCTTATGCTTCATGTTCGTAGAATAACATATTAACAAGTTGAATGTGATTGCATAGGGACAGAGATTTACAACCTTAGTCTGAATCCTGATCAATTTATGCTTTTAGCCGATGCTTTTATCTAAAGCAACATGTGTGCATACAAGTTATACAATTAATCTGTATGCACTGTTAGGCAGATATTACTAGTATACGTAGTGATATTACGCACTTGCCCGGAAATAGTACCCTGCTATTGAAAGTAACCAAGGGGACTATTTCTGGGGAGATGCGTAATAACACTACGCCTGCTACAGCCATGTTACATCAGCAAAGTCCTTGATTATTACGCCGGAATGAGAGTATAGTTCCTAGCCATATCTGTCTAGAAAATGGCAACTTTTCTGTCGCTCTTAGTACACGATGTAGCTACAGAAGAGTCATGTTTTAAATAGGAAAAATATCGAAACTCTTTGGTTATTTTTTAGCGCGATGCTAATGGTCTAATCAGATTCAATGGATTATGCTAAGCTATGCTAAAAGTGCTAGCGCCAGACCCGGAGATCAGCTGAATAGATTCCAAAACGGTAAAAATCATATGTTTAACTCTAGAGGAGCTGGAAAATTAGCCTATTTTTTTTTTTAAAGTGCAATGTCCCTTTAATTACTTAGTAACTAGTTACACCCAACGCTGGTAATAAGTAATTACTGCAATTTAATTACTTTTCCTTGAGTTATTAAGAATAATGGTAAAACTTAGTCTAGTGTAGTTTTCAATTCTCAGTATTAACTGGTTGGTTATTAGCATTAATATGACTGAGATAATAAAAAACAAATGAACAGTTTCGTTGCAAAACGAGATAACCACCGTTTTTTTTATTGTTCTGAAATCTCGTTTTTTGGTTGTGCATTCCAATTAATTTCAATTCAACTGCAGTTGGTTTGTTTTGATTTAAACCTTCTTAACTTAAAAAATACAGCTAAGTAGCACCATAAAACAAAATAATAACATGATAAAATAATAATAAACATGTTTTGACAAAAATGTAAAAAAATAGATTTATCTCGTTTTGCAACGAAACTCTTCAAATGTTAATGCCTGATTCTGCAATAACTTATTCTACAGCTACCTACCAATACTTAAACTTAACAACTACTTTACTAAGTTTTATTAAGCAGTAATTAGCATATTGAGGCAAAAGCAGTTAATGGTTAGTTAATAGTGAGAATTGGACCTTGAAAAGTGTGACTAGAATAATTTATGTACTTTAAATTATTCATTTGAGCTGTTTCAAGTCTATCTTTGTATCATTTACTGGTAACACTTTATTTTACATTGTCTTTGTTACACATGTTACATGTAATTACTAAAGTAATAACAGTTAATTATGCATAATTACATGCAACTAATCCTAAACCAAACCCTAATCACTTACTTTACTTTTTAAGGAAAAAGTAATTAAATTACAGTAACTAATTTCTTAGTAACTAGTTACACCCAACACTGGCTATGAGGTACTAATATGTGACCATGGACCACAAAACCAGCCGCACAGGTAATTTAAAGCAACAGGCAACAATACGTTCTGTGGGTCAAAAATATTCATAAATTGTACAAATATGATGATATTAAAGGCGGGGTGCATGATTTTGATAAACACTTTGGAAAAGGGAGCCGGGCCGACTACCAAAACACTTGTATACAATCAGCAGCAAGGGGCGTGTCTATTAACCGACATCATTGCCTGAGTTGCATCTGTGTAGGTGATTTCAAATGTCAACATTGGCTTTCAGAGATCGTGCACCCCGCCTTTAAATAAAAATCATGACCACTTTTAAGGCGATTTTCCTTTTTTACCCACATATTCCAGATTTTCATAGTTGTGTCTCTGCCAAATAGTGTCCAAACAAACCATACATCAATGGACAGCTTATTCACCTTGCACATGATGTTTAATTCTCAAATTTAAAACCATTTATGACTGATTTTGTGGTTCAAGGTCACATATGCTCTCTTTGGTACCAACATCTCAGGTACCAATATGAAGTCTTTAGTTGCAAAGCTGAACTTGTTAAAAGGATACAGCATCAGAGACAGCTGAGTTAGGCCTACAGTATATATTTTGACCATTTCCTGAGATTCAACCCATGACCTTTGCACTGCTAATGCAATGCACTACCAATGAAGCTATAGCATCGTTTTTTATTATGCTGGTTAATGGTTAGACTTTGGCTTTATTGGTGTTGATGTGTCTTTGATGTTGTGTTTAACATATTTATTAAATTTTATATTTGCTAGGACTATATTGCCCAGTTTCCACCCCATATGAATACTTTATGGTGACAAAATACGATCAGCGTTATCTCACCGTGAATAAAATTGTCTGGTCTGAAGAGCTGTCCTATGTGACTGCTTCTCACGCTGTCCATAGTGCCCGGCTCCAGGTCCACAAGCAAAGCTCTTGGAACGTATTTTCCACCTAAAACAATTCAGCTTTTAAAATACATTTCTTACCGTGCACGCATACTTATGAAACATAAAACATGATTTTATTTATCATCAATACTGTTCGTTTAGGGCATCAGTGGCACGATCATTACATTGGGTGGTGGTCTAATAAATTTGTTAAGCACATTTGGAGTTTGCTAAATAATGTCTTGAGTCCAAGTTAGGTCTCGAGCACTTACACTGTTTCATATAGCAATAAAGAAGACTTGAATGTTGCATTTACATACCATGGGCTTCATTGAAGTAAACGTTGACCCTCTCCAGCTGAAGGTCCATGTCACCTTCATATCCTCCCACTCTGTTAATACCATGTTCATCACTGATCACCTCCCAAAACTACAATAGATTGAAAATAATCCTCAGTAAGAACAAAAGTCATCATATATTTTATATTTTTACTTTTTTGAAATGATTAAATCAAACACAACATTTCAAAAACAGATATGGACCCAGGTGAAAAAGTAGTACACTTCCCTAGTGTACCTAATGTGCTTTATTTACGCACACTAATTTTGTACTTAATATACAAAAAAATCATCTTTAGTACTTCTTAAGATTCTTCACTGTGCTATTTTGAGACACCATGAATATGAACTAAAATGCACTTTTAACATCTTTTTAACTATCTCTGTATTTAAAAATGTATGTAGTTAACACGTGTATTAAACTTGAACTCAACTTTCATACAAAGATGGGTTCAAGTTTACTACAAGTGGTACCTAAATACATTTTTATAGCACATTTAAGTTCATATTTATGGTGTCTCAAAATAGCACAGTGAAGTACACTTAGATGATCTTAAGAAGTACTAAAGATGAATTTTTAGTATATTAAGTAAAAAAATAGTGTGCGAAAATAAAGCACTTTAAGTACAATATGGAAGTGTACTACTTTTTCCTCTATATAAATTCAGTTTATAAATTCATCAACCCAAGCTGACTTGTGTTTGTTTGTTCCTGGACACTGTTTTATTTTTACCACAATTTTACTGCATCTGTCACATATACAGACCGCTGAGCTCATTTCCATGATAAAAAAGGCCCACCCTCCTCTGTGGCTCTTATCTAACAGTAGACCACAGCAAGGGGAACACCCTAACACACGTTTCAATTTCAAATGTCTATTCATTATAAATAAGGTTTAATATGCATAGTAAAACTATTTTTTGTTTTAGCTGTTATAACTGTAAAAAGTAAAAATTACTTCAGTTGGTAACACTTAAAAAATTATTTAACTTACATGTTTAAGTAACACTTTAAATTAAAAATTCAAGTTGATATAACTTTGTGTTACCAATTAAAGTCATGTTTTAAGTTGGTCAACTTTTACACTGTATATATATATAACAAACTTTATCCATCTATCTGATTGCTGTTAAGTGACAGTAAAGCATTTAACTTAATAACTTTACTGTGAAAAAATGTGACATTATTGCAAAGTTAAAATTAAAACAAACCTACAATAAATTAATAATAAATTCTCATCAGGCTGTTCAATTGTTAAAGGCATTTGTCAGATTCAATTGACTGTATACGCTTCATTTTAAGATGGTTATCCTATAATTCTAAAATAATAGATATACAACAGCATCTCACCTTTGAGCCGATCTGATTCCCACACTGTCCGATCTGCAGATGAACAATCTCACGCATGATGGCAAAGTTGGCACGGAGAATGAAGGAATAATTTCGACCGTAACTCTGAAAAGCCTCCTGTGCTTGTTAATCCCGTGATGACATCATCAAGAGGGAGTTACCCATCTGACCCATAATGTAGCACAAATGCACTGGATTAGAAAGTTTATCTTAGTTTTGAATTTTGCATTATGTAGTCCAAGTGTTTTAATGTTCAAAAGGAATGTCCTCATGATATTTTTAAATGAGTTTGTTTATGATAAATGTATGTATTTTATACATTTTTTTGCATTGCAGGATGTAAATTTCTGTCATTATGAGCTACAGTCATCAGTGTCTCTCTGTCTCTGGTATGTATGATAAGACTCTAGAGAGCCGTATCTGCCATAGTGCAGTGACACAGACTGTCAGACAGACGGATAGACCACATATTCATTGTTTGTGTGTTTTTCCAGCAAAATAATAAATACACAGGAAGTTAGTTAGTAATAATGAAATTATTTGGAGATTCAATTTGTAGGCCATCTTAGATGCTAATCCACATTTTACCAGACTGTTTTGCCCAAATATGAGATTATACAAACACAATATTTTGCTATTTATTAATTTTTCAACATGCATTTTAAAGTGTTCGTTAACAATATTATATGTTATAAGTGTTGAAATGACCCAAAGTTAGGGGAGAGAGTGCACAGCGGTGCGACCATTATAGATTATGTAAATGCATGATGCGTGTTATTAAACAGATTGAGAACAGAAGGAGAGCTATTGTGCAAGTTATTCAGCCTTCCAAGAAACAGGAGAACGGTAATAGGCTATATCTGGCAAAGTGTTGTGATGTTTGAACTATCTGTGTCAGATCTTGTAGTCACAATGAGCTCTTTCATAATTCCAGGTCATTTTATTAAGAGAGGAAAGAGAGACAGCATTGATGAATAAATTTCGGTGTAACAGTACATTAGCCAACTTTCTATTGCTAAGCATCATGCACATTTAAGAATTTAAATATAGATCAAAAGTAATGGAGCTCTTAGGTTTGCAATAACATGTTGAAATACAATAACGCCACCTACAGGATACTATTATTATAACCTTTATATTTGCACCATTCATCCATGCATGACTTAACACATTTAAAATACTACACTCAAAAAAATAAAGGTGCTTGAAAGGTCCTTTAATGTGGTGCCACAGAAGAGCCATTTTTGGTTTGTCAAAAACCGTTTAGTTTAACCATTTCTGTTTATACCTTTTATTATCTGTATTTATAATGTAGAGGGATGACTTTAACAGATTTTTTGGATCATTTTCCAAGATATTTCATAGGTCCATATATTTTACACAGTGCCTTTAAAGGTGGGGTGCGTGATTTTTGAAAAACATTTTTGGAAAAGGGAGTAGCCAATCAGCATTAAGGGCCTGGGTTGTGTATGTGTGGGGCGGGTCTATCAAAAGAAGGTCCAGATTCTATTGGGGTATAGGGGCGTGTTTGTTTAGGTGATTTCAAATATGAACATTGGCTTTCAGAGATCATGCACCCCGCCTTTAATCTCAAAATGTCAATAATAATATATAAAAAAACATCAGACATTTCAATTTTAAAAAATGTATTAGCGTGTCTGTTTTATACACACAATTGGGAAAAGCAACTATGGGCGATTTCATCGGACGCCCGCACGTTTTCGTGGTTAACGCGACCACCAGCGACTTTCTCGCTGTGTGTCGCCTGTCTCTTTCAATGAGGTTTTTCTAAATCTGGTTCTCATAAACAAATGAGCACCGTCCACTCCAGTATCAGATGAAAAAAGGATGACGTGAACTCCACTGCTTCGCTCCCATTGGCAGTCGCTCCAGAAACCACTCATCATTTAAACTTTCTCACATCACTGGACACGCCCGTATGATTGCCAATGGTCATTTTCGATCGTGTCATCGAAAGTTGTCAAGCTTCCATTAAAATGAATGAGATTACGTTGCTCTGATACAAATAAATAGTTACAAAATCATACAGTGTAATTTCTGGAAAATAGCAGGGTGTTTAAATACTTATTTTCCTTACTGTATATACACAATCACATAAGGGATTATTAGGAACACCTGTTTAATTTCTCATTAATGCAATTATCTAATCAACCAATCACATGGCAGTTGCTTTAATGCATTTAGGGGTGTGGTCCTGGTCAAGACAATCTCCTGAACTCTAAATTGAATGTCAGAATGGGAAAGAAAGGTGATTTAAGCTATTTTGAGCGTGGCATGGTTGTTGGTGCCAGACAGGTCGGTCTGAGTATTTCACAATCTGCTCAGTTACTGGGATTTTCACGCACAACCATTTCTAGGGTTTACAAAGAATGGTGTGAAAAGTGAAAAGCATCCAGTATGCGGCAGTCCTCCTGTGGGCGAAAATGCCTTGTTGATGCAAGAGGTCAGAGGAGAATGGGTCGACTGATTCAAGCTGATTGAAGAGCAACTTTAACTGAAATAACCACTCGTTACAACCGAGGTATGCAGCAAAGCATTTGTGAAGCCACAACACGCACAACCTTGAAGCGGATGGGCTACAACAGCAGAAGACCCACTCATCTCCACTACAAATAGGAAAAAGAGGCTACAATTTGCACGAGCTTACCAAAATTGGACAGTTGAAGACTGGAAAAATGTTGTCAGGTCTGATGAGTCTCGATTTCTGTTGAGACATTCAGATGGTAGAGTCAGAATTTGGCGTAAACGAAATGAGAACATGGATCCATCATGCCTTGTTACCACTGTGCAGGCTGGTGGTGGTGGTGTAATGGTGTTGGGGATGTTTTCTTGGCACACTTTAGGCCCCTTAGTGCCGATTGGTCATCATTTAAATGCCACAGCCTACCTGAGCATTGTTTCTGACCATGTCCATCCCTTTATGACCACCATGTACTCATCCTCTGATGGCTACTTGCAGCAGGATAATGCACCGTGTCACAAAGCTCGAATCATTTCAAATTGGTTTCTTGAACATGTGAATGAGTTCACTGTATTAAAATGTCACCAGATCTCAATCCAATAGAGCATCTTCGGGATGTGGTGGAACGGGAGCTTCGTGCCCTGAATGTGCATCCCACAAATCTCCATCAACTGCAATATGCTCTCCTATCAATATGGGCCAACATTTCTAAAGAATGCTTTCAGCACCTTGTTGAATCAATGCCATGTAGAATTAAGGCAGTTCTGAAGGCGAAAGGGGGTCAAACACAGTATTAGTATGGTGTTCCTAATAATCCTTTAAGTTAGTGTATATGTGTGTGTACTGTGTGTACACACACATATATTTACATAATAATGACACACAGTACACACACATTTATATTATGCAAACCAAAACTTTTATTTAGTATGCGATTAATCGTGATTAATCGCTTGACAGCCCTAGTTATAACATGATTAACTGATGTTACAACTTACCCAAAGTCTTGTATCCATGAACAAACTCACCTTACAGCTAACAGATGAAACATTAACACCAAAAACCTAAAGATATCTACCCAGACACACAATAAAAATTATTTAGCTTTTTTGAGTTTAACTACAAAGCATTGACATCTCAAAAATAGCAATAAGGAATATGGAATAAACTGAGCATATTTGGAGTGCACGAGGTGATTTGTAACTTGCTCCTGATTGGAGAGATTGGACGTGTTACAACCATCCCCTATTTATAATAATAATAATAATAATAATGTAATAAATTCAATAATAACAATATTTTACAATATACAATAAAGTACACTTTAATCAAAAACAATGGATTTAAACATACAGTGTCAATACGCATAAATACTTCACAAATTGTAAACTGTGCTTGCAGTTTTCCACGTGACGTCACTGGATGACCTCCCCCTGTTGCTCGTGAAAATTTAACGCGTTGTGTTAAAGTTAAGACGAATAACTGGTCTCAGATCAGCACTCGAAGCAAACCGAGCAGCAGCGCCCCGTCGGACAATGAGAGACTCAACCGGGTCGCGCAGAAAGAGAGCAAGAATAAACACTGAACAAAGTCAGGTCAAAGATCACTCTCGTCCGCTCGTGTCGTGTATTCTAGCGAAGCCTGAGGGAAAATCCGATGAGGCAAACCGATACCTTTGGAAACCCCGAGCGATAAGACGCTAAGAGATAGCGAGTGCTTCTTTCTCCACCTGACCTGGATATCATCCTCATGATGGAGTTGTCCTCCTGTAAGACTTTTCCATACGGATTTTAAATTATTGGAGGTTTCCTGTAGCTCACCATTGGACATGGGGATGTGTCAGAGCTTTAGACTGAGGTTATCACAGTCCGCGATCACGTACACCGGCGGGCGTACCGGTGCCAGCCCCGGGATCGATGTCGAGTCCGGACATTTGGACATTTCGGACCTGCAGCTGAGGGAGCAGCGGCGGGTGGAGGAGAGGGCGCGGATTAAAGCCGAAAACAAACGAAGTCGTAACATTGACAAGAACCTGAAAGCAGAGAAGAGGGAATATAAACAAACCCACAGGCTGCTTTTATTAGGTGGGTGTTTCAAACTGCGACAGCTTTCTTCCGCTTGTCACAAGCTGATGGATGTTTAGGGTCACTTATTTTCTATTAAAGGGATAGTTCACCCAAAAATGAAAATTATGTCATCATTTACTTGTTACAAACCTGTATAAATGTCGACACGAAGAAAGATATTTAAGGAAACTGATCATGAACCCCATTCCTTGCATAGGAAAAAAGAATACTATGGAAGTAAATAGGGGTCGGGAACGGTTTGGTTACAAACATTCCTCAAAATATCTCACGTTGTGTTCATCAGAACAAAGACACTTATACAGGTTTCTAACAATATGAGAGTGAGTAAATTATGACAACGAAATTTTTTTTGGGTGAACAACCCCTTTAACGTTTGTAGACTCATAATTAACATAATGCAACGCAAAAGGGAATTTGGATGCGACTAAATATTTTAACATCTTCTTCAGTGTGGTCACTTTGTAATTTTGTATCAAGCAACTTCTTGAGGTTTCACCTTTATTAAAACACTGAAAAATGATCCCAAGCTGTCACTGGGGCAGTAGCTACCCTTTACAAAGGTCCTATGTATCATTAGTTACGTATACATATATTAGATACGTATACATGTAGACTTTTAAAGTAGGGGAGAGCGGGGTAAGTTGTCACATGGGTAAGTTGTCACACTGTTCATAACTTAAACACTATAGGCTTGATCTTAAAATCCAATAGCCACTTTGTGTGATGACTTCTATAGAGGGAATGCATTGACGTCACTTTTCCACATGACCACGCAAGAGCTCGCCTGGTTGAGTGGCAAAACGTTCAACAAAATGGCTGGCTGTTCTAGCGTATAGCAACATAAACACGCAGCATTCGTGGTCATCACGTAAATTCCGGTAAACTCTGCGAAGAATAAATAAGAACAAAGTCCTTTTAAAGTAGTTTATTCATATAACAAGCAAAATAAACAACACGTAGATTACATAGGAACCCAAAACATTTGTTATTTTCGACAAGGTATTTGTTTAAGAGTTCAGTTTCAGCAACTAGTCAGACCATTAAACAAACAAAAACCGGAAGTAAAGTTCAGACCAGAAGCTTAACGCGTCACCGCACGTGCGCCCGATAAAACGGTCTATAACTGACAATTATCAGCAAAAATTACATTTAGTTGCACTTGATAGTGACCCTAGCAACTTGTCAACCCTCCTGTGGTCTGTGGACGTTGAAATGAACAATCTTTTTATTTCTCCTTTCGGTGTTTCTTGGCAGTCTGTAAAACGATAGCTCCGAATTCTTTTTAAATCTGTTAGTACAGTCTATCGTACAACAGCTTTTTCCCATTTAGACGCATTTCTTGTGTTTCCGCTGATTTCACACTGTACACAAATTCTGTCGTTCTGTCTTTTGCCACTTAGTGGGTGTAACCGCAGACACTTTCACCAAAGTTGACCTCACTTGCATACCCTCTATTGGGGTCATACCATTCTAATGGTGCATTCCCACCAGCCGCGGTAGAAAATGCGCTATTCACGTATTGCGTAGTTGGACGCTTGAACATTTTCGTTTTTTTTTTCAGTTCAATTTATTTATTTCACACACGTCATCATTTTAAAGACAAAATACAGTAATTATAGAAGGCTAGTGTGCGAAACCCCAAAGAAGCTATTGAAAGCTTTTAGAAGGGGACCCAATAGCACCATACAACATATAACATACAGTAACATATAAATACATGAAAGCACAAGGACTACAACAACAGATGATCCCAGCACAAATATAACACTTTCAAATTATCAAGAAGGATACGTTAAAAGTAGTTTTTCCTTAAGATTTTCCTTGAGAACGGAAATTCACTTGCTTCATTCGCGTGTGAAAGCCGCGGGTGAAATTCTAGTAATTCGAGACATTCACGCGGAAATTCGCGTCATGGGAGGGGCTTCTGCGACTCCGCTGAGACTCCGCTCGCTTCCTGGAATCACGTCACTACTTCAGCAAAGTCCTGATTGGTTAATGTGGCGCGAAATTACGCCGAAGTTCAGATTTTAAACTTGTGCGTTTCCCGCGGCTTGTCTTTGCATTGACTTAAAATGTAAATCACTCGTGCTTGCCGCGTCTACTGCATCTGGTATGAACCCTGCATAACCCTGCTTAGTTTCACCCTGTGTGCGTTTGGCGCCACAGTGCGGGGTTAAAGCCTGATTTATAGTAATGCATAAGCTCTATGCGGTACTCAACACCTTAAGTTATCCGTAGCCTGTGAGTAGCGCTACGTAGCCTGACATGCACCTGCAAAATTTTGAACAAGCGCGTCAGTTCTACGCGGACCGCAAGCGTTGTGATTGGTCCACCAGAGCCCCTCCCGTCAGGTAAAAAACTGCGTCATAGATATTTGCGTTTGCGACGGTGAGAACAAAGATGGGCCACGTTGAGGAGTGATTTAACTCAAACTGCAACATTAGTCGCTGTTTATTTACTTCCATCACTGCTGGTCATCTCAAATCATACACAAAAAGTTGCTGTTTCTTCTTCGTTTGTGGGTTAACTTGCCAAGCTGCTTCTTCATTGACGGTCACTCTGCTATTGTGGTTACACGTGTGGATACTGCCTACCAGCGGTCTGCGCGTGTTTGCACGACGATGCGGACGACGACGCACAAAAATTAAAATGAAAACCGACGCGGAACCTACGCTGTCGCGGCTACGACGTAGGACCTACACACAACTATAACGAGCCCTTAACCCCACAAAAGCAGGGCTAGCAGGGTTTCATAACCCTGGGTTAATTTCAGGGATAACCCCGCTTCTAAATTACAAGTGTGAAACGATCCGTAAACTAGGGTTAAAAAGCGGGGTTCAGAACAGAGATAACCCAGGGTTAATTCCAGTGTGAAAAGGCTTAGGGGCTGTTTACACTTGGTATTATGATGTGTTTTCGTCGAACGGATCACAAGTGGACTAGACAGAGACACATCACGTTTATACCTGGTATTAAAATTTGTCTCTTTTGTCCACTTTCGACTGCTTCTGTCCTGAATACTTTGAGGGGGTGGTCTGAGAGAGACGGTGGGCGAGTCTCTCTGCTGTTATTTAAACGCGAGCGGGAGTAATGATGAGTTTAAATGGACGCAAACTAATATTATGTCAGAGTCCACTGCTTTAGTTGTAAGTAAACATGCTGCACAGTGTTTTAAGCTTTCTCTGATATTATAGCGCAATTGATGAAATAAGATCGCGCAACTTTCACACGCTTGCAAAATGAAACTACGCAGAGATCAGCTGCTTTAGTTTTATCAACGAAAGGCTAAAAATAGCGATGTACACCGTGTGTTCGCGCCAAAAGTCAGAAAAGATGTAAAACATTGTGTTCAGTACCTCAGATTAGATTAATGGGCCGAGAGAAGACGGTCCGTGTTGCTGTTTGAATACATTCAACCCCATGTGCGTTTACACTACAAAAGCAATCCGATCGAAAGTGTTTTCGACTATCTCTGAATGTGGTTGAAAGTGGTCGAAAGTGGACGAGCTCAAAACGTTTTGAACACCATTTACACTTGGCATTAACGTCATCCACTTGTGATCCGATCGATCAAAACGCATGTAGTAGTGTTACGTATGTTCTGGCCTGTCCCTTTACGAAAGTGTTCAATCAAAATATCTTGGGTACGGTGCATGTATATTATTATTATTATTATTGTAAAGTCATTTTAAATCAGTAGCGAATCACCATTTGCTGGTTTGCAGTTTTAGGCCAGTTACACTATAAATAATCACACCAGGGCATGGGTAGTCGAGGTAGTCACTGAGATCTTTCTTAAACTAAACTTGAACTAAAACCTGCTCTCAGATTGTGTCTCCTGACAATTAAAGCATCTGCTCATGATCTGATCTATATCAAGAAAACTGGCATTACTTGTTTAATGTGTCACAATGATAGATGGAGAAATGGAAGTGACACGGTACTCCAAATACCATTAGTGCTTCTTAAAGGGATAGTTCACCTAAAAATGAAACTTCTGTAATCACCGACGCACTCTCGTGTTGTAAGAATCCTGTATAAATTTCTTTGTTCTGCTGAACATGAAGATATTTTAAGGAATTTTTGTAACTAAATCGATCAGAAGCCCCGCCGACTTCCATAGTATTCTTTATTCCAACTATGGAAGTCAATGGGGCTTCAGATCGATTTAGTTACAAAAGTTCCTCAAAATATCTTGCTACCTTCAGTATTACTTACAATTTTAAGGGAAATGTGTAATGCTGTGTTCACACCAGCCGCGGTAGAGGCATCAAGCGTGAGCGATTTCAATGTTAAGTCAATGTGAAGATGCGTTGACGCGCGTCTGGAGGTCTCAGCGCACGAATGAGGCATTTAGCATGACGCGGTAGATGCAATTCCGCCTCATTCGCACATCTAGTTCGTCTAGTTAAAGGACAAGTTCGGTATTTTACACTTAAAGCCCTGTTTTCAGATTGTTTATGATGAAATAGAACGGTTTTGACTGAAATTTCGACATATGCAGCTGCCCCGAGAATTTTTGGGTGTTTGTGTTTCACCTCCCACCTTTATAATGGGTTTAATGGTGCACTGGAACAATCCTTCCTAAAATGCATTAAACTTTCGTTTACAAAGACGTGAAACTCACAGAGTTGTCGGGGGTGTTCACTGATATGCTCACACAAAAATCGTTGCAAAATACGCATTCCAACAGGTTTTATCGTAGTTTTTGCCAACTCCATTGACTTGTATTAGATGTGCTGTGAGGTACGGTGTTACTCCGCGCCGGGAACTTTGTTTCTATTCTTGCAATTGGCAAAGGCGGATTAGCGCCACCACCTGGGCTGGAGTGTCTATTATTCAAGCTCTAAGCGGAATAATGTACGGGTGTGAGGCGTTTGGAAAAATAGGTCCACAAGTTAACAACGAATGCTAAAACACATGTTGGAAAGCGTATTTTGCAGCGATTTTTGTGTGAGCATATCAGCCGCATATGTCGAAATTTCAGTCAAAACCGTTCTATTTCATCATAAACAATCTGAAAACAGGGCTTTAAGTGTAAAATACCGAACTTGTCCTTTACATTTTTTTTACTTTGGCGAAAAAAAAACGCGCTGCATTAACCATCAGGAGCTTGCTTTAGTAGTGACGTGATTACAGGTAGCGAGCGGAGTCGCAGAAGCCCATCCCATGATGCAAATTTCCATGTCAATGTCTCGATGACTAGAAATACACGCGTGGCTTTTATGCGCGAATAAAGCGAGTAAACTCAAAATGTTCAAGCGGCAAATTAGACGCGGTAGACGCAAATTAGATTTTTTGGGTGACCAAAAAATCGCCATCCGTCGAAGGACTGTTCAAATGTCGAGAATCCTCGAAATTGCAACCAAGGACTGAGTCCTTCGTTCGAAAAATATCCCATATACAGGAAAGGATGCATATGTGTATCCTTTGCGCTCTGAAATGACCCAAAATCCTATGCGCGCAGCACCGAAAGCACACCTTTTTACCGACGTAATGACGTGCACTTCCTAGCCTGTTCCATTTATGTGTTCTCCAAATTCTAAAGAGGAGCCTCGCCTAGCCTCTGAAGGAAGTGACTTGGAAAGGCAGTCCTGCCAAGGAAGTATCCTTGACATTGAGAAACAGCCAACGTCTTCAGGATTACTTGGAAATGAAATGCAGGTTTGATTAGGGTTGGAACTAAACTGTGTAGGCCCTCCAGGACCCAGGGTTCCCCACCCCTGCTTTAAATTGTTATCAATCTATGAATCCGTGTCTCATTTTAAGTCTGGAAACTAGCACTGTTGATGTTTTGGAGCAGTTTGGAGACCAACCAAAGTGATTTTACACAAGCCCTCATATGCCTGTACCTTCATAAGAACACTTTCTCTTTTTATTAGGGCACCCCGTCGACACAAACTGAAGAAACTCTTTAAGCACTGTGACCAAAATACTTTAGTCATGCGGGTGCTCTGTTCAAAAACTGATGACACAGACACACACAAACACACATACAATGCTGGTTGTTGCAACCTTTGTAGTTAAGGAAAACATCTTTGTATACTGTATTGGTATACCGTCTGCCTGGGTGAATGTGTGCTTGTTTGAGAAAGGAGTGTGGTTAAGAGTTTTGTTCATTGAATATAGTTTTTCTGTTTACTTTTTGGGTACGATTGTCATAAAGAATCAGCCACAACGAGAGTATTTGTAGCTGGTGTCTTTGTTGTTTATACTGGATGGCACTGCTTTGCAGCTGCAAGCCCACAAGCCTGTCTTACGACTTAGTTTAAGTAATTGCACGGTGTTATTGCTCACTTAAACAGAATCACTTCCTCTCATTAGAGATGAAATATTGCATGAAATCAGATGGAGTGAGACTATAAGGAGTCTACTGTTGATCATGCAGCATTTTGCCTCTGTCTAAATGCGGGCCATGACGAGACATTTAACACTCACCACATTCGGTTTTTAATAGAATCTGTTAAGTTTTGCCCGTGGGCTACACAAAACAAAATTACGGTATAGGTCAAAATTGGATTAAAAGGACTCATTTGCAAACTTCATTATGTCACATTGATTGTCATTGCTAACAACAGCCTTTTTTTAGGGTGACCATACTTGCCATTCTTCCCGGACGCATCCTGGACAGGATTTTTTTTGTCGACTGAGTAAGTCATAGAGGATTATTATTATTATTATTACAGAAAAGCAACCGTTACATTCTAAGGTAAATGTTTTTAACTGAATGGCTTATGCGGTCAACAAATACGACTTTAGGAAGACGCACCGAAATCCTGGCCAGGACGCGTCCGGGAAGAATGGCACGTATACTCATCCCTATTTTATTGGGGTGGGACTATCTTACCATATCAGTTCATGCAGTATATGTGGCAAGGAGAAGGCCTCGAATTTTTGGAATTCTCTGTATTCCGGACTGTCTTACGTAATATGAATTTGTACCTCAAAGGATTAGTCCATTTTCTTTAAAAAAATCCAGAAAATTTAACTCACCACCATGTCATCCAAAATGTTGATGGCTTTCTTTGTTCAGTCGAGAAGAAATTATGTTTTTTGAGGAAAACATTCCAGGATTTTTCTCATTTTAATGGACTTTAATGGACCCCAACACTTAACAGTTTTAATGCAGTTTAAAATTGCAGTTTAAAGTACTCTGAATGATCTCAAAAGAGGCATAAGGGGCTTATCTAGCGAGTCGATTGTAATTTTTGGCAAGATAACCAAAAAAAGGCACAACTTCGTGTCTTCCTCCAGTCCTGTGACACACCAACTCAACCTCACGTAATACGTCATCATGTCAAGAGGTCACGGATGACGTATGCGAAACTACGCCCTAGTGTTTACAAGTGTGAGAAAGAGGACCGTTCCGACGTTGTTGTATGTCGAATGATACTAATTAATGTCTTTGTGTCAGTTTATTGTTTAAAATGGTCCGCAAATGTGCGTTTCATATATGTAACACGTGACCTTTTGACATCATTGCGCGATTGCGTGGGGTCGCGCTGGTGCGTCGCACGGCCGGAGGAAGAGGAGAGGTTGTTTGGAGGTGCATATTTTTTTTCTTGCCAAGGGTGACAGTCGTTTCGCTGGATGAGACCCTTGGGATCATTTATATTCCTTTGAAGCTCCGTTGAAACTGCAATTTTAAACTGCATTAAAACTGTGTAGTGTTGGGGTCCATTCAAGTCCCTTAAAATGAGACAAATCCTGAAATGTTTCCCTCAAAAAACATAAATTCTTCTCGACTGAACGGGGAAGGACATCGGCATTTTGGATGACATGGTGGTGAGTAAATTATCTGTTTTTTTTTTAAAAATGGACTAATCCTTTAAATAGGTCTTAAGTTCGAGGTTTGATTGTTAGCGCTGCTAAAGGCTCTCACACTCTAAAAAAATTGCTGTAATTTTGCAGCTAGTTGCCAGTAACTTACTGTAGAAAATAAAGTAAAAAATGTTTCATGTTCATTTAACTTTGAACAAAATGTTGCCAGTAAATAACATAAATGTAAAATCTACAGTAAGTTACTGGCAGCTAGTTGCCAGTAATACCCATTAATACTGTAATTTCTACAGACATTTTTTACAGTGCATGGATGCAGGAATCGTATCAATTAGACAACCACAAAACCAGTCACAAGTCGCACAGGTATATTTGTAGCAATAGCCAACAATGCATTGTATGGGTCAACATAATCGATTTTTTATCAGAATCAGAATGAGGTTTATTCGCCAAGTGTGCATTTTACAGGAGCTCTGGATACATACATACAGCATATACATAGATAGATGACAAGAAAGAAGAACATTTAAATTGTGAGGGAAAATATACATCTGGAACTTATGTACAGATTTGCATTATGTATTGTATATACAGCTGTATAAATAAATATGTATCCTATGAAGATATTTTGTACATTTCCTACTGTACATATTAAAAATGTATTATTATTAGTAATATATGTTGCTAAGGACTTAATTTGGACAACTTTAATAACGGTTTTCTCAATATTTTCCACCCTCAGATTCCAGATTGTCAAATAGTTGTATCTGGACAAAATATTTTCCTATCCTAACAAACCAACCATCAATGTAAAGCTTATTTATTCAGCTTATTTATGTATAAATCTAGGTCCCCTATTACTGCTTTTGTGGATTAGGGTCACATATGTATCACTGCCTATTACAACCCAATGGCATTTTTGTGTGAATTAATGTTAAAATCATCCAACATAATGGAAATTTTGTGGAAAATATAACTTTGATATCTTTAATATTGACTGAGAAAGATCATGTCAAAAATTTAAAAAAGTGTGTAAGCGAAATCAATGAATGATATCAAACATCCTAGACTTTAGCCTGGTTGTCACATATACAAAAGGCATGTTTTACATAAAAACATGAATAAAAAAGCACCACAAACTACCATTATCTGTTAATTGGCATATAGGCTTATCGTATGATACCCATAATCTCAAAATGACCAAATAGGGTGATTAGAGACTTACTCTACACGAGCAGATATCATTGGAACTCTCAATGAACAATAACAAATACAGTAGGCCTTTCCAAATTTTTGATTTTTTGGTGTGACCTTTAAAATTTAGTTTACTCTCAAACTTTCAGCACAGTGCAAGACTGTGTATACTTTTATTACACTGCCTCCAGTTTACCTAATTTAATGTCATTGAGGGACTACAAAACCTTGCTAAATTGGCTTGAGTTTTTGGCCTAGTGTTCACTTGGGTGCAAAATCGTATCTAATAGTGAAGAAATACTTCCCCCTTCTGGTAGTAGACCGTAGTGCAGCAAACTAAAACCCCCAACCTGTGATTTAGAGCCACGTTTTACATTTAGAGGTAATTTTAATTGCATAAATGTTAAAATAATTTATAAAGTGCTGTAAGTTGGGCGTGTCCATTAAACAAGATCAGGAAGATGACTTGCGTAATGAACTTTGTGTTTATTGGTTCAGGTTCAGAAGTTTGAGCTTCTGCAATTTGCTTTTAAAACAATCTGAATGGAGAACCAGACTTTAGTTTAGTTCCAAATATAACTGTTTAGTCTGTATCCCCTAACATCAAACAAAGATTAAAGGATCATAAAATAGACCACAGTGAGTTTAAAAAATAGCTTCACGTCATGTCATTTTCCATTTCGGTCACTGTCATTCAGACGTTTATCTTTTATTTGTTGACATCACTGTAACTCAGTCCAAGTGCCATGAACTCTCATCCTAGAACCTTTGTTTATAGATCCATTGGTTTACGGTGTGTATCACCATGTCACTATTTTAAGCCTTAGTTTTAAAATAAAATGTATAAATACATTTCATGAGTGAAGTTGTCAAGACACAGCAAATTTTACTTTGTCGAAGTTTGTTTATAGTAGTGGTTAACCGAAATGTGTTTTTAAATGGCCGACACCGATATTAAAATATTCGCAGATGTAACACACATATAATTAGAGTAAATAAGAAAATTTGTGTAACTACATAAATATTTGTTATGCATAACATTTATAAATACCCTTTTAAAGTACCTACACTGTAAAAAATACTTTGCTGCCTTAATTTTTTTGTTAAATCGACTCAGATTTACAAGTCATGTCAACAGAGATGAGTTGTCACAACTTGTAAAATATAGTTCAGAAAAGTCAACTTAATTTTATAAGTTATAACAACTCACCTGTAGTTTTAACAACTCATCTCTAAGATAAATTATAGTAAGTTGAAATGACTTGTAAATCCGAGTTGATTCAACAAAAAAATTGAAGGCAGCAAAGTTTTTTTTTACAGTGTATTTAAATAATTAATAATTTAGATAATAAGACATAATTAATGTGGATCTGACATCTCACGGTACTGTTTGAATAAGTGTGTTGTTGTTGTTGTGTGACACAACATAACATCATGTTAAAAAGTGAATAATGAGCCGGTCATTATACTGTCTGTCAGACTATATACTTTCTGTCTTTTCATTACAAACAACAAATTTAATTAATAGAAATTTTTACTGACCGATTGTAAAGATTGTTGCCGATGCCGAAAAAACAAATCAAAATATCGGCCGATAGGCTATAGCAGCATCTGCAATATATCTGTCAGTCTATCAGTTTAAAGTGTGTAATCAAACTAAATAACAATAAAATAAACGGCAATAATGACTGTCAGAAATGTCATATAATAGTTTGTGTTTGCGGAATAAAAATATATTTTTCAACACCATTTATAAATATATGTATCTTATAGGGCTGGGCAAAAAATATATTTTTTGATTAATCGTTTTTTTACATGGTCGATTCAAAATCTATCCTTAAAGCCCATGAATCGATTTATTTCCCCATATTATTCCCGCAAAACATTGAACGTAAGATTAATGTTTATCTAATTACTAGTCGAGCGTGTCATTCATTCATTCATTCAGTCTCTATTTTAATATATTCTAATATAATATGATATAATATAATATTCTATATAATCTATATTCATTGAGTTGAATCGAAAAGCGAGTATAAAAATCGGCCCGAGAATCGAAATTGAAGTGATAGCTCGTGAATCGAAATCAAATTGATCTGAATCGATACCCAGCGCTAGTATCTTAATATTTTCAGTCAATTACTTAATCATCACAAAATACTTGCAGAATAATCCACTGGTTCATAAAACAGAAAATCCAAATATTGATGGAAGTTGTTAAGCTAATGAATGCTACGGCTGTAATTAATAACAACACTTTTAATAGTCCAATTTAACATAAGTGTGACGCTGTAAATCATACTGTAACTAGGTTTAGTTATGTTTTATATGTTGTTTCTATAATGCCGTGTTATTGGCATGTTGGAATAAATCATGGCATACAGTCATTGATTAAGTGCTTGCATGTTTTTTATACTGATAAGCCACTACGTGCTTACATTTACACCGTGCTTAGTGCTAATATGACCACAATTAGTGTTAGATAAAGTTAATAAGGGTTAGTTAAGTCAACTTCAGCACTACACACCTAAGGTGCTTCACAGTATTGTGTGTGGACAACACATTATATTCAACAACAAACGATGAATACTTACATTTAATAATAAAGGACCTTGCTTTCGAAATTAGTTTTCTAATGCAGTGGTTCTCAAACCTTTTTTTAGCGTGCGGCCCCCTTTGCGTACAGCGCATTCCTTCGGGCCGACCCCAAGGAAAATTTATGACAAAAACAGTTCTAAAATGTAACATTTTAATTAAATAAAACGTATTAAATTATACAAAGAAGTGCTGTTGGTTAGTAGCCTTATTTTATTTTAGGTTTAATTACACAGAATTCATGATAAAATTAATATATTTTATAAAATGTCATAAAACTGGGGCCCCCCTGGTACCATCTCGCGGCCCCCGTGTGAGAATGAACTGAATCAACAATATAACCTTTGAATCAAATCAACGTTGAATCACAAAGCCATGTGAATGATTCGTTGTTACTAGTCTTTCTTTGTTCACTTTAGGTTAGGCTAATAGATGGGTCTGTGGTTCTTACTGTATGTCTGTGAAACGTGCTACTTTACCCATCAAGAACTAACCAGGCAAGCTTTTCCAGTACACTAGACTAAATGGGGCCTGTTCACAAATGTTCTTTTGTATGAAGCTTATCTTCGTGTGTTTAGCATGAGGTGTATAGCAGTGGCTACACGTAGCTGGCGATAATGCAAATAGTCGTAGATTAATCGGATCGAATCGCGGAGTTTATCACGTATGAATCATGTCTTCAAAGAGGGCGCCTTTTCTCTGCAGAATCGCCGCTTGCTGACGTTTTCTGGCTGTCATGTGATTAGCCGCTGCCCGTACTCAGGGTTCAATGAGAGCTGTTTGCCCCACCCATCTCTTCAACGCTTTCTATCTCAATGTAGGATTCACAGAGAAAAGGAAATAATCGCTAAAAATACTGCCTCGAAGGGGATTCATCCACGACTATCGGGGAGGCAACGCGCTCCGTCCATTGGGAAATCGCTGTCATTGTGGTATCGGATTTATCTTGACTTATCCCAATGCACATGTATTGCCGATCTACCACCCGAATTCAAGAAGGATACAAAGCGTAGCCTGACAGCGGACTCGGGACTGCGATAGCCGGTAAAACATCGACGGATTTTCCCAAAACGGTCGCATTTGCATCGGCGGTCGAAAGAACCGTAAGGATCTCCGCTCTCGTCAAAGCAAAGCTACGGATGTGAGAAGAAATTCAAATTACGGTAACGGTGAAGACGGCAAAGGGCCTCTTTTCATTTGGACAAGCCGAAAAAAAGGCGACCATCAGTCACCGTAACCCGAACAGGAGGGAAAATACGGTCTATCTTCGGGGGATTTTTTAAAACCAGCACCGTATTTTTCTGAGACAGCGTCGTTTCATAACGGAGTTAAAAGGTTCATGTCGGCCACGGCGCAGGGCGGAATGATCCACATGCCGTCATTTTGGTGGAAATATTTATTTTTTTAATTTGCAGCCACCCTTTCTATCTCGTTCTGGCCGTGTCGTCGCATCGGCGAACGGATTCGACATCGACGAACCGACAATAACCGAGTTTTGTGGAGCTATTCATGATTTTTAAAGGAGTGGTGGGCAGAATCGTTATTTCGGGAACGCGACCATGGATTCGCGACGGGAAATTTGCTAAATCGCTCTTGGATCAGGAAAGCCGTCGCGGGACGCCAGTAACGAAATCATTCATGTAACGTCGAGGCTTCGCTGGATGCGCGTTCACACACGGATCGCGTTTGACGAAATCTCGTATTTTACAGCAGCGAAAGCTCGACAGGACTCGGCCGTGTGTAGGCCGGCCTAGTGTTTTCACCACCACCACCACCTCGAGCCCTCCCGTACTAATAGCTTTCATATTTCCCTTGTACTGTCCCTTATAAGATCCACGAACCCCCCGTGTTCCGCTAAATCCAGGAGTGCGGTGTGCACGCGACTATAAATGTCCCGGTTTTCCATCAAAGTGTTTTGATCGGAGGCCAAATCGAGGAATTTGGATAATTTATTCATACGGTATATTCGCCTCCCACCACCACCCCACCCCAAAACTTTTCTTGGGTTTTTGGGAAAATGGGTTGTTTGGGCAACAGTAAGACTGAGGACCAGCGAAACGAGGAGAAGGCCCAGAGGGAAGCAAACAAAAAGATAGAGAAACAGCTTCAAAAAGACAAACAGATCTACAGAGCGACTCATCGACTACTACTGTTAGGTAGGTCGGGCTGCTGCAAATACTTCACTGCTGGACGCTGCGAATGATGCGTACGCTTCTGTCGTGATTCTATAGAATTTGCGTAAAGTTAATATACGTTACATAGTCATTTTATTGGGATTCCCATGCTGTAGGCTTCCAGGTTATGAATGTCAATCGTGCATAGCAGACCGCTCAATCTCACCGTTGATTTATGATAAAGAGGTTTGGCGTTATGGAAATGTTTGGGTTTGCCTGATTTGATACGTCACTGCCCAACAAGTGACCACATCGATTCATTTCAATCATCTCGTGAATATCCTGCATTCACAATCACACACTATGCACGTTTCCTTACATATCTTTTTTGTGTTGTTGGATTGTTTAGATTTACTTGTTGTCAAAGAAGCACTGTGCTCCTCTTTAGAGATGGCCATGTGATTTAATTCATCATCCTTTCAAGTTGTGAGCATCTTCGAGCATGAACCTTTTCCATTCATACGTATGCTGTGTTTGAAGCCATTTTGAAACGTATCTTCTGATGTTCTGTTAATTGTATTACTGTTGTGAGCCTTTGGCCTATGAGGAGCTCTTACAGTAACATTTATTGGTTTGGCTTACTTGGCATCCCAAAAATGTTGCCATAAAATTTAATGCAACAGTTACGCTTCATTTTATTTGAAACAGACACCGATGAGAAGTTTTGCATTTTTTTTCTCATATTCTTAAAATATCCATACTTTCAATACCTTCCCAGAGCCTAATAGGCATTTTAAATTCATATTCTTTTCATAGCATACCATGAACTAGTCTAGTCTGATTGGATTTAATGGTTAAAGGGATAGTTTGGCCAAAAATGATACTAAACCCATGATTAACTCACCCCCAAGCTGTCCGAGATCCATGTCCATTGGTTTTCAGACAAACACATTCTCAGTTATTTTAGAAAATGTTTTAGATCTTTTAGTTAATTAAATGTGAAGTTACGGGGTCCACGACCTTCAAGTCCAAAAATGTGCATCCATCCTTCACAAAATAAATCCAAACGGCTCCAGGATGATAAATAAAGGTCTTCTGAGGGTAATTCGCGCAGTACTGTTGTAGAAATATCATACCACCATCTTAGACTTTTCTGTATTCAGGATTGAGTATTAGCGTAGTGTATGCACTTTTCTTAGTGACGTATGATAAATTTGGAGGGCGGGGGCACAAAGCAGCAGTAGAGTAACCTCCGTACGCTGCGTAAAGCTCTGATCTTGAATGCGGACGCGACAAAGATGGCGGCATTACCGGATGCGAGTTATTTTGATTTGTAAAGTTTTAAATATGGATATTTCTACAACGAAACGGCGCGGATTACCCTCAGAAGGACCCCGCTTATCATCAGGGAGCCGTTTGGATTTATTTTGTAAAGGATAGATGCACATTTTTTGGACTTGAAGGTCGTGGACCCCATAACTTCACATTTAATTAACTGAAAGTTCTAAAATAACTGAAAATGTCATCGTCTGAAAAATGATGGACATATGCATCTCGGACGGCTTCGGGGTGAGTAAATCATGGGTTTAATATCATTTTTGGCCGAACTATCCCTCATTTTAATACAACCCAATACTCTCTAACAGCTTATTTGTTTTAAATGGTTTAGAAATGCACAATGACCCAAAACTATCGTATTCAGCGTAGCATACATAGCCCTTTTAAACATAACTTCTGGTGTTCAAAGTAGGAAATCATACATTTCTACACATCCATGGTTTAATATATAATAATATATGATGTAAGAATGCGTGCTAGTATATTTGAAGCACAGAAGTATAATTCAAACAGGCTTATTCGACACAGCTGGAATATATGTTGTGATAAAAAGGTTTAGGTCATACATTTGAACTTGGGGCCTAAATCTGAGGCGTTTCTTGTGTTTTGGTGCTTTTGTTGCTCGTATCTCACAGCCAGAGGGACTATGCTAACCATCCAGCTAGCAAACTCAGATGGCTGCGATTAATTGAATCATTTAGTTTTGTGGATGTTTAAGGAACCTGGCTTCCTGGGATCGTGTTGTATAGATAGAAATTAAGTTATTTTGCTTCATATTTTACCATCAAATTTGATGGATAACCAACTAATTGGGGTTTAGTTGGGAGCACATTGATTGGTAACATTCATAACTCCATAATATAGTAAAACCGACAAATAAAGCATGGTTAAACTTGTTTGATGTAAAACTTGAAAGCAACTGTTTGTTATATTGATGCTAGAGTATATTGGTTATACTGGTGAAATTATTTACCGCCAGTGATGAGAATTAAGAATATGGATGTTATTGTGATTCATTATATTTTCACAACGAATGCTGCAAAAAGTCAACTTCATATACAAGTTTTGTTTAGATGTCACAGAACAGTCGGACTGTCCCCCCCCCCCTTTTTGTGCACAGATTTTCTGCTGGGGTGCGTGTTTAGTTTGCCGTTTTAAAAGAAGTGCTACTGTGAAATCTAATTAATTATTTCTGATGAATCAGGTGATATCTGACCTCTCTACATCCCTTGTGATTTATATCTTTTCTTCTGCTCGTCTCTCAGGGGCTGGAGAATCGGGGAAAAGCACCATAGTCAAACAGATGCGCATTTTACATGTCAATGGCTTCAACGCTGAGTAAGTTTAAGTTTCAAATTTATGTATTTTTTTTAAATCACCAAATGCAAACTCATGAGCTTACAGTGAAGTATGATCTAGAGTATGAATGACGTTTTTAGCGATCATCACAGCTTTTGTTGTGAACGCCATAGCGTATTTAGCCTGATATTCCCAGTGTATATCCTAGTCACTTTGGTGAAGGCATGCTAATCATAATTTTGTTGTCCTACTGTTGCTACCGTTCTTTTATGCATATATATTTATATGCATTAGGGATGCACCGATAGGATTTTTTGGGGCCGATACCGATTTAAACAGACAACTTCTGACCGATACCGATATTAAACACTTGTATACAATTACTATACAGTTGGTCTATTAGCTAGTTTATTTCTGCATCAAATTATTTTTACTGAACATGGGTTGGATCTAATTAACATTCAACTGACCAACATTATAAGAGAGGCACAAATGAAGCTTAAAAATATATAATAAGACAGCATGACAACCTTCAAAGGTGGTTTTTGCTATTCAGCATTTCTTTTATTAACAACATTAACTCGTTTTTTACATATAATGGATTTCTTTATGCAGTTAATTAATAAACAATCGGTATCTGCCTTTCTCGTGCTATTGCCGATATGCCGATGGTTTCAAATGCATCAAAAATCGGCCGATTAATATCGGCGGCCTATACATCGGTGCATCACTAGCATATATTTAACATTTGTATACATGTCAACTTAAAGTTTCTATCTATGAATGTAAATGGACTCCAAAACGTTGTAAAGCAAATACGTTAGTTAAGCTTAATATTTGGCACTGTACCTTTTTGTTATATAATCCTGATTCTGTTTCAGTTTCAAAACGTTAGCATCATTAAAACTTTGTTTTGTTTTGTAACTAGCTTTTTGCTAAGTTGATGCTATACTAACTAAAATTGTCCTAGATATGGACCGTCAGGTGTAGACTTGGCTTACAAGCAATGCTAAAACATGTATAAGTGTATTAAATTGTTTGATGAGAGTAAAACTATTATTTTAGCATTTTTACCAAGCAAATTGAACCTTTGTTTTGTTTAATTCATGCTAGTTATTATTTGTTATTAAATGGAATGATTGCTTAACTCTAAAAGCGTTTTTTATATTACAGAGAGAAAAAACAGAAAATTCAGGACATCAAGAATAATATAAAAGAAGCTATAGAGGTAAGTGTTGAAGGTTTTAGTTATGTAATCATGCAAATCATCACTATATTTTGGATTTTTTTTTTAAAGGAATGAAAACGCACTGACACTTCTTTGTTGTTCTACAGACTATTTTGTCAGCGATGTCCACGTTGGCACCTCCGGTTCAGTTAGCATGTCCAGCAAATCAGTTTCGAAGTGATTACATCCTCCATTTAGCCAATCAGAAGGACTTCGAATTTACATCGGTGAGTAGAAAGGTATAGTCACCTGATCATCGTGTTTTGCACCATTTCATTTGTATGTATAGTTGGAGCGATATCGTATCAAACGTATGAATAAGTTAACATATCTAATAATAAACATTTAGGGGAATCAATAGCATCTTTTTTCTCAACCTCACCTTTCATTTTGCTGCTAAATTGTGGCCGTTTCTAGTCTCCATTCACTTTTACTGTAGCATTCACTTGATTTTACAAAGAAGGAAGTCATGGGTTTGGCATGACACGAGTGAGTAAATGATGACAAAGTCTTCTCTTCGTGGTGAATTGTTGATTATTGTGTGTAGTATTACATAATACATCCACCTGACGTTTAGTCTAAAGATGCTACAGGTGTTTTGGGATTCTGAATGAGCGCATGGATTCGTCCATTGGTCACGTGAGAATAAACCACAGGCTTGCCCATCTGTGTTAGCTTTTTCTCAGTCGTGGGGCCTTGTGTGCTTTGTGCAATTATAATCACCAGCTATTCTTTGCTTGGGGACAACACATAGGTGAATTGAAAGAGCGCCCCACCTGAGGGAGACGTAGGTGTGCTTGTGTGGCACTGAGGTATGATGGTGTGCCGTTCATTACGACTGATTACTTGTAATAACCTCTAAAGTCTCCCTTAAGAGAGACCTCACCTGAGACGCACACACCTTGTCTCCCAGGACCTCCCTGCTTCCTCATTACCCAAACAGGTGCTCTGTGTCTAGGGAAAGGGGAGTGGAGAGCCACCCTGACCTGTGCCAATGGGCCTGGATAAGATTTAATTACAGGTTATTCAAACTTTGCACCCTGTGGGTTTATAAACAACGTTGGGTCTTCGATAGTTTGATAGCATGATGGCTTCATCGGTAGATGAACATTATTCAACGTTATTAAATCATGAATACAGTCAATTGGATTTTTTGCTTTGTTAAAACTACTCATGCAGATTGTTTAGAACAACGTTGAGATTTTATATAAGTTTTGCATTAGTTTAAAAAGAACTGTGCAGTTCGGTTGGTGGGATGGGTTTTAGTTAAGTCTTTACAGTATTGAGTGCAGGAAGTGGATGTAGTTTAGCATTACTACAAAGAAGACACTGCCCAACCCTCTCTCTCGAACTGTTCCTCCCTCAGTGGCCCCAGGGCCTGCTGGGAACCAGTCTAACTGGTTGATTGTGTGGCAGGAAAGAGACAAAAATAAAAGGCGAAAGCAATTATTGACATTTATAACGTAGCTGTGTCACTATAGCATATGAAGATGAAAGTTTATAGACAAATTAACGACAACTCTCAAGTTTAAATTATGCATACCGATTTTCAAGTGTAGAGAGACTGATAATAAAATGAAAAATTAAATGCACACAGGAAGAGCCCAAGCATTACCCTACACCTGAAATATATCGCACGTAGTGGTTAAAAGGAAATACTGGCAGGTTTAGTTGTTGGCGTCATGCTGTGATGGTCAAGATATTTACGAAACACCATTGTGCCACGTGTTGTGCTTACGTCATAGCTAGGGGTTTTTGATGCACGGATGGGATCTTTCTCGGATCAGCAAAAATCTAATAAGAACAAAATTACAAGCATTTCTAAAAAAGAACAAAGTTGCACGTTATGTGAGGTCTAAAATTGGCATTAGGTAATGAATAATAAAACTCTGTTTATTGTATAAATTAAATATAATTTTTTTTTAGTAGTGCTGGGCAAAGATGAATCGCATACAAAATAAAAGTGATTTTTTTAAATAATACACGTTTATGTACTGTGTGTAATTATTATGTATATTTAACCACACACAAATATATTTATTTAAATTTGTATATTAAATAGAATTTATAAAAATATAAATAAATATATAAACACATGTGAATGTTTCTTAAATGCGTACATGAATGTCTGTGTATTTATATATATATATATATATATATATATGTATTATACATTTTATATATAATACATAATAATTACACACAGCACACACTCATATATTATGCCAAAAATCACTTTTATTTTGTATGCGATTAATCTTTGCCCAGCACTATTTTTTAGAGCTACAGAAGTGATTTTCTCTTTGTCTTGGGTTGTTTAATTAATATTAATGACACAGACTTAAGTTGGTTAATTGAGGTTACTGTCTCTTTAAGACCGGATAAGCATTGACCTGGTATCTGCCTCCTACCCAGTCTCATGTAGATGCGTATAAATAGTACAAAGTGTAAAAATCGTGCAACCCTAAACCCAAGCGAAATTGGTAAAAAAACCAATAAATAAAACGACAAATAAAGATGCGCCATTTAAGTGAATGGGAAGGACTGGCGTATGATATGCACGCCAAAGTGGAATTTGGCGTATGTATTGCACGATTTTTACACTTCGTGCTATTTATACGCATCTCTGCGAGACTGGGTTGCTGCCGCTTCACTTAAAACATAAACATGTTTTTTATTAGAAAAGGAATACTGTGGTATTTCAAGATCATTTTGTTTGTATGTGTCCTATCAAGAACAGAAAAATTTTATGTTTGCTTGCTTTTTAAACTGCGTCTTTCCGTGTATGCACTTTTGAGTGCACTTAAATGTGCACGCACATACAGATGGAAGGGTAAATTCCTGTCAATGATAAACTTTCCCTGTTTCAGTTTGTGTATTAATCTTGAAATCGAATGCGAGCCGAACTGTGGGTACGGATCAACTGCGATTCGGTACACCCCTAGTCACACTGCAAAAATATGGCTGGCACAGGTTCTGTATAGTATAAATTTTGTAATTATCTGTATTTTTGTAGGATTTTGTATTTTATTACTTGATGTTGGTGGTTTTGGGTGTAATGCAGTGCAGTAGAAGTTAAAAACTCTAAAAGTATTTTTTTTGCCACAAAGTAAAAAAACCTTTGAGGACACACAAACCGTGAGCTTAGACTAGGTTCTTAAAATGCTTCTGTATAACTCAGTGTGATTTAAACTAAAAAAACTACACTTCCCATAATGCTGTGTGCGCTGTTGTGATTTATCGGAGCTGGTTGGTTAGGTTCTTTACCAAAGCTTTTTGAAATACCTGGGAGAAAGTGAATAGGTTACATACTTTTGCAACTAATACTGCCAGTAGTAGTTTTTACGATGCATCGCGATGTTGATGTGAGCAATTACTGCATCAATGCATACAAACAAACAATCAATAAATTTGAACATAAACTACTGTAAATCGCTCAATCAACACATTAAAAATCCCACATTGCGTCTTTAACCGATACGCGCCTTATCAAAGAAGCAGAGAGAAGCTGGAGCAGAGTTTTAATGTGGGACTTTGACAAGAAGACGAGAGAGAGACGCATTAGTAAAAGTGTGAGGGAGACAGACTTGTCTGTGCAGTAATATTTCACGAGTTCGCATTAACATGTAATCAAATATGAAATAAAGCATATTTGGCGTGCTATCTGAGAGGAGGGCATCGTGCTCAGGAACCCAGAGTACTCCTCCTTTTATAACCGGGATATATATACGAATCGAATGATGCTGTAAAAAACTCTTAGGACAAAGGTGAGGGATGGCTATATAGAGAGACCTCTTTGTGGTGATTGGTTGGTTTACATGAACATGCTCCTCTCGAACTTACCTTGAGGATGCAATTGTGATGCATCGAGATATCAGATTAAATCGAACCGTTCACATAATAACTGTGATCTTATCGAACTGTGAGAACAGTAACGATTCACACCCCTCGCAGTGACTATGCATTTCCATTCTTAATTATCATATATTTTTATAGAATATATTTTATGTTTTCTTACTTTGCATGTAATTTGTGATGCAAAAAAATGTGAATTATTTTAAGGCCAATTTTAATACATATTCAGTTTGCAGTAGCATTATTAAGCACTTGAATGTTGACATGCTTTTGCATTTGGGAAAACAAACATGCATAGTCCATCACTCCAAAATAAGTATTTGTGGCGAGTCAGTTGATGGGTGGCGTGTTTCTTTAGCTCGTCTTACATGTACAACAGCATAGTGGCACTCCTGCCATGTCCAAACACATCAACAACGATCACGCGAGCGATCGTCCCGCTCCAGCATTCTCTCATGCACCCTGAGAAGCAGCCAGTACTTACAATCAAGTTTTATTCGCCAAGGAATTTGTTGTGGTTTCTAGGAGCGCCGAGTGCTTACTTTCATATATATACATAAAAGTGATGGAAAGAAAAATTAAGTGCATAGAATTTAAAACAAATAATTTAAGCAATATACATAAAGATGTATGGGGGAGAGTGCACATTAAGTACTGTTTACAAGTACTGTAAAATATAAATATGCATTTGTATAATTATGCATAAACAGTAGTGCAGAATATAGCACTTTATAAAGTCTCTCTGGCTTATGAGTTCACCCGTACCACCTTTAGATATACACGTAAATACTTTCACAAGAGAAGACGATTTCATCTGTGTCTGGATATTTGTCATTTAGTCAGGCTTTCAGTTAATTTACTCTGTTTTCCTTGCTGTACACAATGTACATATGTTGCGCTGGTACTGTACGAAGTAAATATCAACTGCATGTTATCTTTAAGAAAAAAAGCTAATTTGTGTCTGGTAAAAAAAAATTCACTTTAAATTTTATGCAGAAAAATGTAAAAAACAAATTGTCTACTCTGCTAAAACAATATTTTCATTTTTGTTTGACAATATTTGATAGGCTTATATCTCAATATTTATTTGTTTGCTTTCAAATTGCTTTGTTTATTCTTTAATTCAGCAAAGTCAACCACCTCATCATAAAAAAGTAAAGTTTTACCAAAGTTTTTAACCATATTTTTAATATTTTGCAGTTAACCCATTTGCGCCTGATGCTGCGCGCCGAAACATTACATCCACTGCCGGTTACTTTTATTTTTAATGTTTCTAAGTGCTACAGAGGCTTAGATATTAAGTTTTTGCTAGACGTTGACAACTCTTAGTATTTTTTCTGAAAACCCTCAGGAGATAAGGGTATTTATTCTAAAATAACATAAGTTTTAGTCAGTGGGTTAAAATACAAATGCAAAGTCTCCGTTAAAGTTTTTAAATAATTAATTCAATTATTTTTCATAGTTAAGTGCAAATTTCACAATTGTCACATTCATAACAGAGAAATGTTACAGCCATAGCGTTGCTTCTTCCTCATAAATGCGCTAACAACACTTGAATAAAAAAAAAATATTATCTTTGAACAGGCATCCATTTTCAATTTGTTGGGTATTATTGCTTCTGGTTTGTGCATTTTTAATTCACAGAATTCCTACAAAGTTTGTTGTCTCCTAAAAACTTTTCCATGTTTTGTCACATCCATAACAAATGCATGTTTCCTTATTTAAAATAGAAAAAATGAGTATAGGCTGATATTTTTCGGATATCTGGACGGATGGTTCAGTCTATTGGTAATAAATACATTCTCTGAGAAATTATATTTCAAGTTTTGGCTGCATATGTCACATCCATATTGCTGGAATTGCTCCTTTACATGCACCAATCAGAGATGTATTAATTGTAAATTTAATAAAAGTGATGCAAAAACTTTGAATCAGTCATTTTTTTCTTATTATAATAATAGTTATTATTACTTTAACTTTAGTTTTAGATTTAAGCAAAACTATATGCATTAAAATGCTCAGCCATACTACTCACGTTTTCTTGTGGCCTCCAAAGTTATTTGAGTTATTTTAAGTTGATCACCAATTGCTTGGTTTCATTCAAATGCTAGTAATCCCTAATCAAAAAATACATTGATTGTCAAGAGCTTGTCATTGGTGATCAGTGGTTTTATAAAGGCTAGCATGCTCTTAAAACGTCACGGCGATCTACCCAGCCACACTGCTGAGATGATCCTGACGCCTTTTCTTTTGACTTGTCTTATCAACAGGAGTTTTATGAACACACAAAGATCCTGTGGCAAGATGATGGAGTGAGAGCTTGCTTCGAAAGATCCAATGAGTACCAGCTGATCGACTGTGCGCAGTAGTGAGTATTCTGTTAAATATCTTTTTCTCAGTCAATAGCACATTTACATTACCAGTTCAAAGCAACCGTTCTTTATTATTGTCCTAAAAAGTGAAAAATTACCATAGCTATTAAATTTTCTGAAATGACACCAGTGACTTTTATATGCAATGAATAGAAATATCAAATGTGTTGATTCCAGACAAAAATGTACCGTGGTACTGAAATTTACACGGTACAAACATTTTTGGTCCAACAATTTTAATTTAATAAAGACAAAGGTTTCGTTAAAGTCCCCCTGTAGTCGATTAATTTTATCACTTAAAATTTCTCTTTGAGCATCGTAACAACACATGTAAAAAAGTTTCCTATGACAGTAATTTCTTTATGCTTTAAAACAGCTTAAAAATAACTTTACACCCTTGCATCATTTAGTATACACGGATCTATGAATATGCAAAATAGTCCCCGCCTCCACTCCTTTGCATCACCTCAGACCATAGATATATATGTAAATAGATGCTACATTCGGCAGTTTCAGATGCGTAACTGCTATGTTCAGTTTCCCACAATGCACACGTGACTCTCTTTTGGGAAAATTCCTTCAATTTTATGGAGAAAATACTTCGCAATGGTGCTGAATAATGAATTTGTTTATGGTTTGTCTTAAAGTAAATTAAAAACACCACGGAGACATATAAACAACAAAAACGTCAATTTCACCACAGGGGACTTTAAGAAATTTGTATGTTGACATAATTTATATCTTTTACTAAGTCAATTTCTAATTTAATAAAAAAATCAGTAAATTGCATTTAAACATTTAACTGATATTGTACATGCACAACTTTAGAGTTTCGAATTGTAATATTGTGAAAATGCTGTTTCATGGTGCAGTACTTTGTATTAAAATGTGAGTCATTTTGTCCAGTCTAATCCTGCGTGCCAGTATTTTATATATTTGTTGGTCAAATTGGTTGTGTACGTGAATTTGGGCACAAACTGTTCGTCTGGCTTTTTTAGTATGTGTGTCACGTATCTTTTGTGTGGATTTGTGTATCTGAAAGTGAATAAGATGAGAAATATATGAGAATTTGAGATGTCGGACAAATGGAAAACGGCGGGGAGATGGTAATGTTTAAAGGTTAGCTATAGGTTGTACGGTTTCCTGCATTGCGGTGCGTGTGCATGTTGGTACGTCTGTGTCCCGTCCTCTTTCACAGCCACTGTTGGTTGTTGTGGATCAGACGCTGGGCTGAGCCATTTAGACCGGAAGTGCACCCCCCCACCGCCCTCCCCATTGCACGCTTATGTAAACGTAGAGCAGAGAGAGAGAGAGGGCTATTTTTAACTCGCTGGTTCACTCACTCGCAGCAGAAGAGACAGTTTGAGAGAGAGAGAGAGAGAGAGGGAATCCGCAAATATCGCAAATAATGCATCTATCCTCTGAACAGGAAAAGCTTAAAATACAGTAATAAATGTGGCCACTTGCAAGTGTTTATGAGGTGATTCACACCCTCCCGAATGCAATGAGAGGCAGAGAGGAACGACAGTGAGATTTTGAGCTTGCACATGCACGTTGAACCGGCTGACGCTCGCTAGTACCGTTATGAGCTCATTATTCATCCTCTGTGTTTTCAAGGCTCTTCCTGTCACATGGCCAGGTGTCCATATTGAGCGTGTTTATGTTTTCATTCATCTTTGTTTTTCTCTGTGTCTGAGCCGCAGCAGTTTTGTGGGCTCAATAACGTTATCATTGACGCAGTGACGAACAAAACGTCTATGCAAAGCGAGAAAAGAACACCATGGTATCACTGTTGGTTTTTGTTTATCCCGTAACTAATCTTCTGACCAGCTCTTTATGTTTCTGTAATAGAAAATGGCGATGGAGATGATCGTAACGTAAATTACTATTATACATTTTTTAATAAAGTATGTTGTCTTCATTGTTTGGGAAAGTTACTTTTAAAAGTAATGCATTACAATATTAAGTTACTCACAAAAAAGTAACTAATTGCATTACTTATTTACTTTTCATGGAAAGTAATGCTTACTTTACTTTTGCGTTACTTTTTCTTACTTGGCTGAGGCTTGATCTCTTTCAGGCCTTGCAGGTGTTTTTATGACTGAAAGGTGTGCATTTAGAAATTGCATTTTTATCACAAAAATGTCGAGCTCTGGCCTGCTATCTCAGTTTCTGATTCAAACTGTTCCCACTAAGGGTGCTCTGATCAATGCCGATATCCACTAAAAATATGTGTCCGATCACTATTCTGAATCGGACAGACGATCTTATTCACAGCTATTTCATGTAATACGGCTTTTGATCAGTAAATCCTTATCGATCTGAAATCGCTGTTAGTTTGAATCGTTTATAACATGCATTTGAAAAAGCAACACTTGTCAAACATAATTATTGTACATATTCTTTATTATCATGAAAATACCTGAAAAGGTTATAAGAAAAGCAAAATAAATATATCCTTGAGCCATTTCCTGGAGTTGCGTGTCATGATAGGTGCGTGTGTATTGTTCTTCGTCTACAGCGCATTTTGAGTTTCTTCAAGAGAGCGCCTCCTGGCTTTTGGATGTAGCGGTAGCATCCCTAGTTCCCACACAGGCGTGTACGCATAGGGTGCATAATGTGACTGTTTAGTTTAATTCAGTACATCATTTGTTTTTAAATCGAATTAATTACATTAAAAAAGTAACTTGCATTACTTTGTTTAAAAAGTATCTCGTATATTAATTTGTACATTTAAAAAGTAATGCGTTACTTTATTTGTTACTTCAGAAAAGTAATATTATTACGTAATGCACGTTACTTGTAATGCGTTACCCCCAACACTGGTTGTCTTACGTTTTTGTAATCTAAAGAAAAATTGCATTGCTGCCGTTTGTTTTGTAATTCTAGTGCTTAAATAAATTTTGCAATAAAACTGCGCAACTTTAATTTGTGTAATATTGCTAAAACCGATGATATTTGCGAAGGGATTTCTATATCAGTGAACAAGAGAAATATTACGTTTCTGCCTGCTCACATTTTGTAAATGTATATAAAAGTTGTGCAAAAAAGGCATTAATGAAATTAAAATACATTCGTTGAGCTTTCTGTATTTTCGTAAACTAAAGCAAACACTGCACACATAATGCATATGCAAAATTTTATTTTTACATATAAGCATATTTTTATAGTCTTTTGTATTCTAAATAGAAATGTTGTGTTCGTGTTTCTCTTGCATTTGCATGAAAAAATGGCAATCATTAATCAGTTTTCAGAACAAGAGTTTGTAAGGCTAAAAAGTTTTTGTTTGTAGACCAAAGAAATTTTGCGTTCTCGCTCGTTCACGTTTCGTCCAGCGCACGGAGAGTAAAGAGAATTCCTAAATCATCCGCCATGTTTCTTTCCCGAGCCTGCTCTCTCTCTCTTTTCTCCTCCTCCCTCTTTTGCGAAACCAGACCTGTTTTTTCTCTTGATCGTTTTTCCTCTCTTTTTTGACTGGCCCCTCTCCACCTCTCTCACTCTCTCTCTCTCTCTCTCTCTTTCTCCTTTTCCTCTTTCTGTCTGTCTCTCCCTCTTTCTGGCCTCTCTCCAGTCACACAAGATTTGGAGCTGATAGTCTATTTATAGCGCCTGTGGTTCTGTCGCTATGACAACCGAGCTGGAGGCCAGGGCGCCAGGGAGCTATTTTTGGAGCGCCGCTGTAATGTCAGACACAGCCTTCTCTATTTTCTTTCTATTCCACCGTTCCCTCTCTCCCTCTTTTTCTGCCGTTCCCTTACTGCCATTGCCAACTTACAGAAGTGCGTGCATTCGCACGTAAGTCAGATAATATACATCAGAGGCTATCGATTAATTCACCGTTGTCGTTAAATTAAACGTTTGCGGAGATGCATGGAGCTAGGTTTGTTCGTAAACAAGATTTCTCTCACTGCTGCGTGTTTTCTTTTTTTGTTTAAATCGTCGAAGTATGAAGGATGTTTGTGATCCACAACGTTTTTCTTTACAACAGGAACCTATGTAAACGGTTGGAATCAACCAAACTAAATCTTTTTGTTGTTGAACGCTACAGTGTTTATGAAAAGACTCGCTGATAGATCCCTGTACCGTACCGCGCCACGCACACACACGGCCCACTCTAAGACTAAACAGTGTTTGTTGTATCGGCCCCAGAAGCTGCCTAATCCACACTCTAATACTTGACTGTTAACTAGATGAGCTATAACATTAACCAGATTAGTAAACGATGAGGATATTATCCGATTTACTATGCTAATACACCATCGGCAAATGGTTGATTCGTACTGTTTGTTATCAGATCTTTTTGCATGTTTATTGTTGGCTTTTTAGTTATCAAAAGATTTTACCTTTTTATTGTTAAAATTTTTATTTATTAAAATAAAGTTTTTTTGAGGGGGTGCACAAATTCTTAAATATTTTATTTGGTTTAAAGTCTATTTTTCTCAATTAATGTTATCATATGTAATAAAGTTATTACTTTTTTAAAAAGTTTTAGTCAATTATTTAGGGTGTAGGAACTTACACATTTGATTACAAACAATAGTAATTGTAATTACACATTTAATCACAAACCCGGCTAATTTAAACTTGTTATATTATATATTAAAGCTGTTATAGAAGTAAACTTAAACAAATGTGTTTTTTTTGTCTAGCATGCAAACTTTAAAAAATATTTTTTCTGTTCTTTAAATAATTGCTTTTGTGTTTGGTTGCTTTCTTAAGTGGAGTAACATTTGTTTTTAGAGATTTTAAAATATTTTAGCACTGAGCTTTTAAAAGTCTAGCAGTGCTTCATAAATGGTAATAATATAGTATTTTGCAGTGTTTGTTGTGTTGATGAATTGTGATTAGATTAAGAAACTAAGAATCAAACAAATATCAACATGCATAGATCGCAAATTCAGTTTTGATGCGTGAACAAAACTGATTGCGGATATCTGAAGATTGTTTGCTTAAATGCTAAAAGTGCCTTAAAGTGTGAAATTCAATTTTTTTAGATATACGTTACAAAAAGATTAACAGTTTAGGACAGTTTAATAAGACTGAAGACTACGTACATTGACATTCAAACAAAATCTTTTGGATCAACTTTGGTTAGTTTGGAAATCAAGATTGTGTGTTTTTTATGTCGTTCTGGGTAATGTCAGTAGTACTATTTGCACACAATTTACAACAGTATTTTTTAAATAAGATGATTTTTTTTATGAAGCGATAATTCCATCTTAATATGGTAACACAGGTTGAATTAGTAAACATTAGTAAATGCATTAACTAACATGAACAAACAATGTACAATATAGGCTTTTAGCATGTATTAATTCTTGTTTATATTAGTTAACGTCAATAGATCTGTTAATGTTAGTTAATGGTGCATTAATTAATTAACAGTTACAATGCTTGATTTTAGAAATGTTCGTTCATGTGTATTTTGGCATTTACTAATTCATTAATAAATACAGTAGAAGTTTTGTTCATTTGTTAGTTCATGTTAGCTAATGCATAAACTAATTGTTAACAAAATAATACAACCTTATTGTAAAGCAGGGGTCTCCAACCTTTTTGTGAGCAAGGGCTTTCACAATAGATAAAACAATCTGGAGGGCTACTTTTTGATACAGTCTACTCTCAACTTTTTTGTTTACCTTGATTTTATTTCATTTTACTTGTTGATATGTTTTAGTATTGTTTAAAATGCTAACATGCGTAAACCAAGCCAAGCTAATATAAAAATTGTAATAAATAAATATTAAAATTGAGACTGTTAATAGAATGTGCTTTGCCGGGCACCTCAACATTTTTTACAAAATATAACTTCATGTCATCCCTGTTGACATGACTTGTAAGTCTGAGTTGATTTAACAAAACAATTTAAGGCAGCAAAGTATTTTTTACAGTGTAACAGACAACCTTTAAATGCTTTATATATAGAGTAAATGTAGTTATTGATTGCAAAACCATATATATTAGTGTAAGTCAATTCAATCTACTATTTTTAAGTTGTGGCTTGTGAAAAGTTGACATAACTTCAAGTTGAAATTGTTAAACTTAATTTTTTAAGTTAAAGTAACATATATGTTGATTTGACAAAAATGCTGCTTATTTTTTACAGTGCACTTAAAGCAACATTACAAAAAGGATATATAAATAAAATCTTAAGTTAATTAATATTAACTGAGCATTAACATATTAAAGGGGAAAATTCTGTATGGTCCATATGATTTAATGTAATAGGTTTTTTGTGTGTGTAACCAGATGAGATATTTTACTGCTCAATGTTTACATTTTTTTCTATTATTGTTTCTGCACGGCACGCGAAAACATCTCCGATTGCACAGATGCTGCAAGTCACCAATTTTAACGTCCACAGTATGCTTTTAGGTGTTTTCTGATCACTTCTACAATCCACGCTGCAGTGTATGAAAATGTGCTACTGCTGACAGAGGTCGACGCAACTAGATTTTCACGTTCTCGAACTTCCTGCCGTGCGGCCGTTGGAATTCTAGAATTCCACTTGAGTCTGGATTTGGAATGCAGGCCTAAATATACTCCGTCGCAGCTATAGCTGTCTCTTCTGCTTGGCATTACGACAGCAGAGGCTATATGCGTTCTGTACCCAGAGGGGCATGAGTTGTATCATGTCTGACCAGTGGACTGGGCTATTGTTGGAATAGTTCTAATAATAGAAAGAAAGGCAATAATTGAGAGATGGTATTAGACAACGTCTGTGGTCACAACACAACTGCCTTTGCGAAGCCCCTGTCTGTCTGTCTGCATTGCTTTTTTAGTTATTTTGTCTCCTGTCTGTCTCTTCCATTGTTTGCCTGTCTTTTATTTCTCCGTTTCTGCCGCCTCTTCCATGTCATGTGCCCGTAGTTAAGCGCTTTCATTTGTACGGCCTGCTGTATGTTGCATGCACGCATTCGTGCATGCACGTACACCCACACTAGTGCAGTTTCGGGGCCATGCGGCTATGTGTGGGACCTACAGCCTTGCCGTCACATTTCAACCCTGTATGTCACATTCCAGTCCGACTTGGAAGGGGGGTGCACGGGCGTGTCCCGCCTGTAGATTCCTTTCGCTTTCCGATGGATTCGGATAGATAGAAATGGGAATCTTAGCAATTTTTTTTTTGCGTTTCACAAAATGAGTCTTTAAAGTTTTGAGAACGGTGGTGTGTGACTGATTCATTAGAAAGAACTGGTTAATATTTTTTATTATACTACATACATTTTCATTTACTATTGTACTTAAAGGCTACAATGTTGTGTAGTTTAGTGTTCTGTTCAGGTCAAGTTAAAAGATGCAGATGTTTAAGAACCGTTAACAGACCCTAAAAAAATTAGCTTATATTTGATTAAATGGTTTTAAGTGAGAACTGGTTCTCAAATCAGAACCATATACAGGGATGAAGATTGTCATCAACAGGTGAAGTCCAAAGACTTTGTATGCATTTTTGTGTCGATTTTAAGTTTTAATCTTGGTACAACATGTCAAACAGAGCTTACTGCACTCTTTTAAGAAATAATGAATGAATGGGACGAGACTTTTTTAAGATGTCAAATAATTATTTGGTGTCCATATAGTACATATGTGAGGTTCTAGTTCAAAATACCTTATAGATAATTTATTATAACATGTTAAAATTGCCATTTTGTAGGTTTAAGCAAAAATGTGCCGTTTTGTGTGTTTGATTCCCTTTTAAATGCAAATGAGATGATCTCTGCACTAAATGGCAGTGTCATGGTTGGATGGTGCAGATTAAGGGGAGCAGTATTATCCCCTTCTGACATCACAATGGGAGCCATTTTAATGACATATTTTTTCAAATGCTTGAGAGAATGGTTTACCAAAACTAAGTTACTGGGTTGTTCGTTTTCACATTTTCTAGATTAATAGAAGCACTTGGGACCCAATTATAGCACTTAAACATGGGAAAAACTCATGATATGTCCCCTTTAAGGAATTAAATGATTGTGGTAGTTTAATGATACTTAAGTACATGAATAATAATTGACACTAACTATATACTCAACAGTTATACTAAACAAAAGCAAGCAGCATTTTAGCTCACCCAAAAAGGAAAATGCCATAATTTACTCTCCTCGATGTATATGATTATCTTTTTTCAGACTAACACACATCAATTATATTAGAAAATACAGGAAACTGCTGTTTTTTTGCTCTGTGCACTTCCTTGTACGTTACTACGCCACTACATCCGAAGCTAGATACGCATTCTCTCGGTTACATGCGTTGGCCGTTACCAGAAGATATTTTAGTTTGTAAAGTTTTAAAGATTGATCTTTTTCTTACAAAATCCCACCGAATGCCCTCAGAAAGCCTCAAATAACCTCCTGGAGCCGTGTGAATTACTTCATTGAAGGATTAATAGACTTTTTGGGGCTTTAAATCAAAAGCACCATGTACTACCATTATAAAGCTTGGAATAGCCAGGACATTTTCTAATATATCTCTGATTGGGTTCGTCTGATAAATGCTAATCATATAAATCGAGGATGGCTTGAGGGTGAGTAAGTTATGGGGTAATTTTTATTTTTGGGTTAACTATCCCTTTAAAATACAAAATTTAAATAATGAAACCATTGAATGTGTGTTATGTCGTGATGAAATTCTAAACATCCCAAACTAAATAATATAATGTAAATGACAAACAATTATGGGAGTTATATTGTTAGTAAAAATTAGGGATGCTCCGATCAGGATTTTTGCAGCCGATACCGATCACCGATTTGTAATCTTCGTGATCGGCCGATTCCGATACCAATTTTTTTAAAGCTGATATGCAAGCTCTTTGATTACTGTAACTGTTACATTTTTTTCTAGATAAAATAATACCACGGATATTGCCTTTGTTATATTACTTGCAGTAATTAGGTATATTATTGTTTTAATAGAGACTCAAATAAATAAGCACAACAAATATTTATTCTGCAAAGAGAAATTTAATATGGCTTTAAAAAGGCTTATGTCTGTTAAAAGTACTGAAAATAAAACACTTCACAGTCTTTACTGTATTAATTAAATATACATGCATTCGTATGAAGTATAAAAGTCATTTAGTCAATAGAGCAACGGGTTGTAAAAATGCTCGCGCTACGTAAAAAATGTCTTTAATTGCAGCCGCATTCAGGATCCTTTTGATGACAAAAGTAAACAAAGATTGGTTTATGAGATCGGCAGATATAGCGAGCACCGATCGAGTCATTTAATGCCATTATCGGCCGATCGATCGGAGCATCCCTAGTAAAAATCCTTAATTAATTGCTAATTTTAAAGGGGGCATATCAAGAAAATTTTACTTTCTATGTTTAAGTGCTATAATTGCTTCTATCAACCTAGAAAATGTGAAAAAGATCAACATATTAACTTAGTTTTGGTAAACCATTCTCTACAAGCATGTTAAAAATAGGTCATTGAAATTTGGCTTCTCTTGTGATGTCAGAAGGGGATACTACCACCCCTTAATCTGCACTATCCAACCACGACACTGCCATTTAGTGCAGAGATCAACTCATTTGCATTTTAAAGGACACACCCAAATAGGCACATTTTAACATGCTATAATAAATTATCTATATGGTATTTTGAGCTAGAACTTCACATACGTACTCTGGGGACACCAAAGATTTATTTTACATCTTAAAAAAGTCTTTTGAAAGTCCCCTTTAAAATCTCACCACTGTATTTGGTGCTCAAACATACTGCCGAAATGCACAGAAATGAGCACAAATGGACAGCTGTATTTAAGGCTTTTGGCAATTATGTAATTTTTCATTCGTAATTGTAATCCCGTTTAGTTTTTCGATTTGTGCACCCCTAGTTTGAATGTTATGCAAAAATGGGTGTCTTTATTATCTTTTTTCAGCTACAAAGTTAAAACAACTTGGTTTTGCAAGTCAGTTCAAACTACTATTTTAAGTTTTGGCTTTTGATAAGATATAAAAACTTAACTAATTAATTTAAACACTTTTAACTTGTTTTTATAAGTTAAAGTAACATAAAAATTTTGTTGATTTGACACAATTTTTTTACAGCGTATGATGTCGTCTTTTCTAATCACTAGCAAACTTGCATCTCTACAATGTTTTGCTATTGACATTTTCTGTTGTTAAAACGAGAACAGAAGGTTTTTTAGTATGATGATTTATCGACAGGAGAATGAAGTAGTTCAAAAAAATAGTTTTGAGGAAAGTTGTCTTTGTGAAGTTGATCTGTTACCAACCTTACAAATGAACATGTCAGTGCTGTAAAATTAGTAGAATTTTAAAATGACAAACACTCAGATTCAGCAAAAATCTGCTGATCTTTCTGCTCGAGCGTGTGCAAATTCCATATAGCCAAGCTCAAAAGCTGCGCTTTCTTCGTGTGAGATCTCGGCAGCATGCGCAAAAATCCAAGAGCCGAATTCCAGCCATCCCACCATCTTGTTCCTCCTGCGCGTTCGCGTCCGTTTCTCCGGATATCAGCCTGACTAAGACTGCAATTCTCGATGGCTCTCCCTCCCTCTGTTTTGCCATCTCTTCCCCTCTCACTAGAGCCGATCCATTGACTAGAGCAGCGTCTGACTGGGCGCTCTGATCACTATGACTCAGAACCTGCCTGCTTTGATCTCCAGCACAAACATGCGCCACCTGCTGGCTTGTTTTGCAGCTTTAGCCTCTGTGTCAGCTGTCTTTTTTTCTGCCGTGGCTGGCTGTGCGGTGATTTAAAATGTGTGTGCTTGTGTGGAAGTTTTGTCGACGGTGGTGTGTGAAAGTAGGACTGCTGTAACATTTTGAATGAAGTTTTAATAAGAGGTTTTTTACACACATTACATGATTTATTATAATCACGCAGACATGTCATGATTTAGGATGTAGTGTGATAATAATAGTAACAACTTTACTATAGACCTTTTGCGAGTCAACGTCACAGTTACGTCACGCGCGCATGTGGTGGCAGAAAAACAGTGGAAATGAATGAGATACGAGTGAAACGAACAATATAACTCACTAGAAAATGTTTTGTTGTGCTGTTGAGTGTCAGAATAGGAATGCCAAAAAAGATGACCTTCATTTTTATAGTATACCGTCGTCGAAGACACCATTTGAAGATAAACGTAGGTGTTTGTGGTTGCAATAAGCCCTCAACCGGAGTGATGAAATCATTTGGTAATCTTTTAATAATTTGAATAGAAAATAATTAGAGAAGATATCCGGTGTTTTGTCGAAGTCTGTTCCCTCTATGTGTTTCTTATAGTGTTTTCAACACGTTACGTTTATAATCTATTTAGAAAGATTAAAGATTTAAATGAGTTCATAATATCAATAATATTACCATTTATGGAAGTTTTCATATTTTTTCGTTTTCTTTTACTTCTTTTTACCTTATATCTTAGCCTATGTCTTCTTCCTGTTTGTTCTAAATTATGATGTTTACTAATAAATATATAATAGCACACACACACACACACACACACACACACACACACACACGATGTAAAGTGTTAATAATATGTAAACAGGCCTATACAAATTAATTTGTATGTAAACATAATAGTTTTAGAACAAACACGTAGGCTAAACATATAAGGAAGAAATTGAAAACAGGAAGTGATGAAATATTTAAGAAATGATATTATACAGAATACATAATAGTATTGCTCTTATAAGTACGTCAGCGATTTATACTGTAAAAATAATTGATTTACCAATAAAGAACAATACATATACATTACATACATGCACACAATTAGTAGCCAAGCCATTCAAACTTTTAATTTATTTAAAAAATGAGCGTAACTTTGTGAAAACGTTATAAGAAACATTACACTTAAGGGAAATATAGGGGAAACAGACATCTACAGAACACCGGATCCTTAAAAATCACAGTTTAACGCTAAAACACTTCACACAGCTATTGAAAAACGTCATCTCTGTTTGCAAACACGCAAAAGGTCTATAAGGTTGTATATTAATAAACATTAGTAAATGCATTAACAAAAATTAAAAACTACATTGTTAATGTTAGTTAATGTAAATACAGTTATTCATGTGAGTTCATTGTGCATTAATTTATGGTAACCGTTGCATTGCTTGATTTTATAAATGTATAGTAAATACAGAAATTAACAAGATGAATAAATGCTGTATTGTTTTGTAAGGTATTGTTTATTGTTAGCTAATGCATTAACTAATTTTTTAACAAATAAATATTGTAAAGTGTTACCGTACTAATAATAAACAATGTTTTTCTGTGTCCTGTGCTTTTAAATAAAAAAAAAAAAATTGTATGATGATTATTGGTGCTGCCTAAATAAGCAGTTTTGTAGATTATAATATTAATATGTAGGGCTGGGATGATTCACTAATCCGGCGATTCAATACTATCCCAATACTTTTAATACATGTTGTGATAATTGTGATTATAAGAATAAAGAGCTATCTGTTCAAATAAATAACAGTAAATAAAAAAGCTCCTGAACAATTTATTTAAAATTGAACAACATACTTAAAACTTTAGACTGCAAATAAAATGTGCTACAAACTTCATGCATCACAGTTAAGTATGACTTGTTAAGCTTTACTTAAACTGTTTTTAACTTCTGCCACAATCTCGTAGTAGATTTTAGGCACGACTGTGTCTGCGAAAAGCTTCCTTGTTGGAATAACGTAACTCGGCCACGCAAGCTTGAAACGGATATGTCGTCATTTAATAAGGACAACAAATACGTTTCGCCCTTTGTTGAAATAAAAGCGGTAACGTCTCCCCACCACCTTTTTGGAAAAGTAAAATATTTTTGATGGATGGATAGATTCTGAGGTAAACCAATGAATTTTAAAATTGTTAAAAAAAATTATTGCGATAGTTTAGTAAATTGATATTTTTAACCCCTACTTATTTTATTAGCCGATTTATAGATTTATAATGTCTTAATATTTTACATAGTATTACACTTTGCTGAACGTCTTTTATATTACAATTGTAGTTTTTCCACAATTTTTTGTTGAAAGTTAATAAATAAAGACTTTTAATTTTTAGAAAATCATGCAAGTTAAATATATAAGTTAAAAGTCCTCATCATTTGATTTATTATTTTTTGAACTTGGTGGAAATTAAAAGCGAATATTATTTCTAACAAATAAATTCAATTCCGTTTTATTTATATAGTGCTTTTCACAATTGTTTATTAATCGGGCACCAAAATAAACAAATATTTGCATTAAAAAGTCATGGTAATGTCATGTAAATATTTACCCTTACACTGTGTATACCATCATACTGCCCACATCTATTCATCACTATAAAATCATGAAGTATTGAAAATTTTTTATGGTTTTTTGTCTCTATTTGCTTGTAGTTTCCTGGACAGGATTGACACTGTAAAACAGAGCGACTACACTCCTACTGATCAGGTATGTGGACAGCACAAGATCCACACAGAGGAATCAAACATATGGATGACATTCTTTTCATGCATTTGATTGGTTGTTCTATTCTGACGACGAATCAGACAATTATTTCATTTTGTTACCATTTTATCTTTTCAGGATTTGCTCCGATGCAGAGTTCTGACTTCTGGAATCTTTGAGACAAGATTCCAAGTGGACAAAGTCAATTTTCAGTAAGTTAAAAGACAGCCTTCATGTCAAATACTAACATTATGTATTAGGCTTTACATAAATGTATAAAGTCTAAAGCCTTTATAATTATGTCTTAGAAAGCACAACACACTTAAGGGATGGTCACACTACACTTTTCATTCCATTGACTTCCATTTATTCGCATGCGAATACGAAGATAATTTGTGCTAAAGTTCAAGTCTGGTAAACTTTGTATTTGTATCACGTGGAGACGTGTGACCAGTAGAAAAGTGGTGACCTTTTTACTGAAAAGCAAAGTTGGACGAAGTGCTACCTTCCCGCAGTTACATTAAAAAAATATTCGCTTGCTCCCAAGTCTAGTGTGACTTCCCCTTTGCATTGCAGTAAAAAAAATGTGCTTGATGTAAACCTTACAAATTGTTTTGTTTTTTTGCAGTATGTTTGATGTTGGTGGACAGAGAGATGAGCGCAGGAAATGGATCCAGTGTTTTAATGGTAAATGTGTTGCGCTTTATTCATTTCAAATAAATAGTTTGACCGATATGAGTTTGAGTAATTAACTCATCGTTAATATTCAGAATGCAAGTTGGCCGACTTTGTGTAATTGTCACAACATCAAGTTGTGTTATGAATATATTAAAAGTGTTTCTGAAACTAAAATAGTCATTTTATATAACGTTAATCAAAATGTATTTTTAAAAATTGAGCCATATGCAGTTTATTAACTCTTTCCCCGCCAGCATTTTTTTTAAAAGTTGCCAGCCAGCGGCAGCATATTTTTTTTTTTTTCACAAAAGTTTTAATGCCTTCCAGAAAATGTTCTTCTATAAATATATAAACATACAATATATCAAATGAAAGAACAGACTCTCTGCTATCAAAAAAAAACTTTCATCCCATCTTCTTTTATTTTCTTTTATCACCTCTCAAATATTGGGAAGGTTTCTTTAAAAATAAAGAAAAAAATTGCATTTTTGTAAAGAATTTTATTTGGAGATCAGATTCAGAGCGATGATTAAAACATACACATAGTTTTTACTGTTTTTGCATCAGTGTATGCGTCAGTGTTTTATAAGTTGGGTAAGAGTGACACCTAGTGGCTATTAGCGGAAATATGGATTGCCGTAAAAACTTGTCATTGGCAGGGAAGTGCTTCAATGGCGGGGAAAGAGTTAAGAAAAATATATCACTTTGTATAATAGGGTCAGTTTTTATGTTAACAAGTTGTTATTGTATTGTTGGTTCATTAAATTTTTTTCTGTGATTTATAGATGTGACAGCCATCATATTTGTGGTAGCCAGCAGCAGTTATAACATGGTGCTCAGAGAGGACAATATGACCAACCGACTCCAGGAGGCGCTAAACCTCTTCAAGAACATCTGGAATAACAGGTAACCTCACAACCTTACACCTAAAGCACAAACTATTGTAATAGAGCTGCTTTGATGTTTTTGATGTTTGTTTGACGGCAAACATCATTGTATTAAATGTCACTACATAACTTTGCCATGCCCTAGCAACCTTTGTGTGGCCTTTCACATCATCAGACTGCTTATGATCGATTTGTGTCATCTTGTATGTTTCCAGGTGGCTTCGAACCATATCTGTCATTTTATTCCTAAATAAACAAGACTTGCTGGCTGAGAAAGTTCTGGCAGGAAAATCAAAAATCGAGGATTATTTTCCTGAGTTTGCGCGCTATACCACACCAGATGATGGTCAGTAAACGAGAATGAACGTGCAAAGTGATTGCCTTTTTAGAATGGTTTGAAGTAATCCAAAATCTCTTTTACAGCGACAAGTGATTGCCTTTTTAGAATGGTTTGAAGTAATCCAAAATCTCTTTTACAGCGACCCCGGAGCCAGGAGAAGATCCGCGAGTTACGAGAGCAAAATATTTCATTCGAGACGAGTTCCTGGTGAGTCGGTCTTTCTGGTAACTCATCACACAGGCCCCAAAATTAACTTTTGTCAAATTGGCAATTGCAAGTATGTTTGCTCCCCTTAAAGTATGTCCTACCAGCTGCATTTTGCATCATTTCATTTATAAAATAGACACTTTTGTCCGACCGGACAACTACCTTCTCCCTGCTTTTAAATACTTGCAGTTGTTTCTTCTTATGATCTGATCGAACTATTGCTGTCGCCAGCAAGCTTATTTAAGTTGGATGATGTAATGAAATAAAATAGCATTGCTTACATTTCTGGACAGGTAACTTTTTACAGGCACGTAAAAAACTAATTTACTTGTCCTAAAGATCACAACATAACAATGCCTTAAGTCGACCTGGTGCAGGTCTTTGTGTCTCCCACAGCATCGCTGACATGAGGAAACTATTGTTTGAAAATATTTATTTTCATTTAAAGATGGCCTCTGTATTGTATTTGATTCTGTTTTATTCAAATTTTGAAAAAGTCATCGATTTGAATCGTGCTTGTGGCTTAAATTCGAAGTCAGACCGTCATTTTTATATTTTAATTTAAACCATATGATGTTGCATGTCCATTATATGGACAACTTAAACCAGTCAACTGTTAAGTATCTTATTACTCACTGATGCCAGCTTTTACTTATTAGGGGCTTGGTGGCATGTATTAAAAGCTTTTTGAAATCATTTAATAACCTTTTAAAGCAGTGGTTCTTAAACTTTTTCAGTGTGTGCCCCCCTTGTGTACTTGGCCCCCAAAGAAAATTTATGACATAAAACATTGTAAAACAAACAAATTAAATTAAACAAAATTTATTCAAATATACAATGTAGAGCTGTTGGTTAGTAGCCTATTTTTTCTGAGGTTTAATTACAAAGAATTTATGATAAATTAATGTATTTTATAAAATGTCATAAAACTGGGGCCCCCCGGCACAATCTCGCCCCCCAGTTTGAGAACCACTGTTTTAAAGGTCCACTGTGTAGATTTTTTGCAGCATCTAGTGGTGAAAATGTGAATTGCAAACAACCGCTCAGTCCACATTTTACCCCTCCCTTTCAAAACGCATAGAGAAGCTACGGTAGCCGCCACAGGACAGACATCGTCTGAGACAAAATTAATGCATTAATAACTGGTTAGCACGAATTCATTTTAACAGCACTAATTTTATTAACGTGTGATTAACAATCTCGTGGTGAATTTCTGTGCAATTTCTATTTGACCCTTGGTCCAGATAAATTGAGATGCAGCCTTAGACCGTAATTGTGACGAACAATACATAACTCATTTTTGAAAATTTACTAATTCCGACTCAATTTGCCAGCACGGGTCACAAATGAAATGGAGAAAGAAAAGGGTCTTCTGGAAGGAAAATTCATACAAAGCAATGGCTGATGGTTCTGTCAATAATGTAAAGGCTCATGTAAACCTACATTTGCATAAAGCATCTATATTTGTCCAAACCCATGTTGATAGATCCTTATAAAAGTTACATAATCCACCTTTAAGTAACTTAGTATTGCTTTTGCTGTTTACACAGTCATAAGCCAGCCCTGCGTCCGAAATCGCATACTGTGACCGTACATACTAAATTAGATGAAGTACCTACTCATCGGTTGTTAAAACTTTCTGTCCGAGTCGATGGTGTAGTGGACCGTGCTCCGACATATGGTGCAGATGCACTTCTGGTGACCCGAGTTCGAATCCCGGCACGAGGTCCTTTGCCAATCCCATACCTCTCTCCACCCTGTACTTTCCTGTTGCCTCCTTAAAGGTATTGCGGAGGATTTTCGTTTTTCGGGAGGATCATCAAGACTATTGGTCCTTCTAGTTGTCAATCAGGAGTGTTGCGCAATTGCATTTTTTTTTAAAGTGGAAAAGGTGGTTCTTTTCTAAAATTCGAGAAAATCCTCCGTTACACCTTTAAAATACTATCAAATAAAGGCAAAAATGGCCCAAAAAATAATATTATTAACAGTTTGTTCTGTATAGTATGAATATGGGAAGTATGAATAAAATTTGGACGCAATAATTCCGCCATGTGAATACATACATCGTCGTGTGTGCCGTTAACTTCAATGATCCTAAGCAAGCGCAATTTATCTTGTTTTTCTAAGGTATTTAAATTTGAATAGAGCTGCATTACCATTTTCCGAAATTTTTCAATATGACAATCTCCTTTTGTGCGTTGGGTGGCTCCTCTCCCTAGTATCCATCGAATGCACATTTCAAAATCTTGCCAAAAGTAGTAGGTCATCCCAAGTACTTTTTATCAACTGTTTTTCATATACTGTATAGTGTGGGAGTAGGCGAATTTGGACACCGTGCAGGATATCGTCGCTGCCTGATGAAACTCACGTATGTCCAAAACGGTAACTTTTCAGAAAGTGAAAAAAACACTGTATATCAAAAGCAGTTGAATGTAGCGTTGTCATACTTGGTACGGCATATTTACATGTAACCATATTCTTGCCAGTGTCATGATATAATCCACATTTGACCAAAATTGAGTTTAAATGGACATGCGTGCATATTTTACAGTAACTTTGATCGATACGCGTTCTTCCGGTCATTAATTAGAATGGCCAAAGTCGCGTTTCGTATTGACAGAGGAATACGCTCAGTTCATTAAATAGCCTACGTCTTAGTTAAATACGCTTACTTTATTTAATATTAATTATAAGTGTATTAAATGTCTCTTGCAAACCATTAAGGGACAATGAATCAATACACTGACATGGTAATGCTACACAACAGGGGCGTCAGTTTGTGTTGAAAAGTGGTGGGGACAAAAGATCTTATAAAAACATCACTGCAGGACGGGAAAAATATTGAATAACGCGCATCAAAAATGGGCATAGCGTAGGCCAGTCAACAACAAGAAAATACTCAGCATAAATTTATAAACCCTCAACAATGTCGAATGCACACATCACACATGTAACAGTCCCTGCAACACCAGCTCAACCGAACAATGCCAAAGCACCATACCGTAGAAAACAGCAGCGCGTTTAATAAATGATTACAATGAATTTCATTACATATGTACAAGAAAACACACCATAAGCATACAACACAACATATGTGACCCTGGACCACAAAACCAGTCTGAAGCATCGCTTGATTTTTCAGAACATTTTAACCAAATGCTTTCAAAAAGTGGTGGGGAAATCCCCAGCGTAAATATCACCAATGCTAGACAGATACTTTGTTTGCACAGTCCTCCCATAATTAAGTAACTCCTAGATGTTAGTCTGGCGTCCGGGGGAAACGTTTACCTCGAAGGAAAGTCATTGTCATGTTTATTCGGCTATATCCAGTGCTGAGGTTCGATGAAACTTTACGAGACCGGCGAGATGCTTCACAGGCGGAAGATATGCGTCGTGATTGACAGCTTTGACACCAAACGGGTACGTGAAAATCAGATAACATGGCTATTTAGGTATGTGACGCATACTGTATATGGAAATGAACCTGGACATTCAATCTGTCGAAAAATCTCAAAATCGGCAAAATGAACATACGTGAGTTTCATCGGACAGCGACGATATGCTACTTGTTATTCATTTGCAGGTGGTATTGGGGTAGGGACTTCTGATTGGTCAAAAATCTGCCTAGTGCAGGATGACTCATCTAAATTGTATAGACGGTTTTAGTAGTAACAACATAAACAAGGGGCTGTCGTGGTCCGCACGTAACTTCTGGTAAACTCCGCTAAGAATAAATAACAACAAAGTTCTTTAAACGTAGTTTATTTATATATCAAGCAAAAAACAACAAATAGATTACCTAGGAAACCGAAACATTTGTTATTTTCCACGAGGCATTTGTTCAAGAGATCAGTTTAGCAACTAGTCAGACCATTAAAAAAACGAAACTGGAAGTAAAGTTCCGATCCAGACGTGTATCGCGTCAGCGCAGGTGCGTCCGATGAAACCGTCTATAACAGTTTTTCTGCAGAAGAAAGACTGCATGTATCTACTGAGCTAATTTCGATTTCATAATACTTTTCAGTCCTTCCAGAAAAAGTTTTTTTGTGATTGTTGCGGGCAAAAATCCTTGATCTTGCGGCACGTTTTCTTTTTAAAAATGCGATGGAATATGCGGGATATTTATGCAATTTTGTTTGCAGCTTTTCAGTGATGTTTATGTCACATAATCACATCACTTCATAACATACCCCTGGCAACAGGGGACATGGCTGCGCTTGTGTGAAGTAAATGCAAAATTTTTCAACTTTCTGCTTAGATGTGTGATTTTTTCCTACGAAAAAGCAGGAATTATGAAATCATGCAAGCCCCGCGTATTTTGCGAACGGAAATTTGATGCGGCTCCCGCATTTTGGCTGATTATGTGTTGAATCATATAATCTCGTTTTTCTGGAGGGACTGACTTTTTACTTTCCGTAACTTACTCGTATGGTTTATTTGGGAAATGTTTTCAAAAGTGAATGCTCAAGATTTGTTTTTTATTTGTTTTCTTTCAGAGGATCAGTACAGCGAGCGGAGATGGTCGGCACTACTGCTACCCCCACTTCACCTGCGCCGTGGACACGGAAAACATCCGCCGAGTGTTTAACGACTGCAGAGACATCATCCAGCGCATGCACCTACGGCAGTACGAACTCTTGTGATCGCAGCAGTGACAACGGGACGCAAACTCACCACCTGAACTTTCTTTAGGCCCCCTGCCCTACATCATGCCCCAATGTTAAACCACAAACCTTCAGACTGACGAGTCCCCACCTCTTACATCACAGTACACATTACACACACACATACACACATGCTATATATAACACACACACATACATGGCCTTTCTCCATCCTGAGTGACTGTGGGCGGGGCAAGGGCACGCACTGTGTTACTGATGAAAGCAAATGGCTGTGATATCTGGCAAAAAGACTTGTTAACACAGCCAAGGACTACCGATGTTACGAAAAACGAATAAAGAGAGAGTGGAAAATAAATCATGTGAGAGGGAGGGGGGGAGAAAAGTTTAAAAAACAGAAAAACTGTCCAGGACTGCTGGAACTCAACTCACACTTTAAAGGGTCTGCTCAGGACGAGTAAGCCATTTCGTACACCTACAGACACATAATGCGTCCAGCTAAACTCTTGACCCGCTATCCTATGTATGTTACACGTCGAGCTGTCTTCTTTCTGATCGTATGCCTAACACACGTTACTTATATTGATGCGCACGCACAAAGCATACACACACACACGCTGCCATCCTCATCATCGTTTTTGGTCCTGTTGAACGTTTAGTGCCTGTGCGAGACTGGCGTGTCCCCTCCCTTGAATTCCCGTTCCTTGGAGGAGAGCAAAAGATTGATGGACGAAACACTGAATGTAGAGTCAAATTTACAGATTTTCCACCCAAAAAAAAAAAAAAAAAACATGAGGATGGGTTATTGCCCCAGGTTGGTTTGTGTGTGGAGCGGAGAATGACTTTGAACACAAGACCCATCACATGACTCGCTTCTCGAGATGCATCGCAGGAGACGCGAGCGCATGCAATGCTAGATTCATGCAGAACTAAATGCAGTGCAAAAAATCTAAACTATATATATATATATATAGATATTTATATATGTGTGTATATAAATATGTATATATATATATATATAAATATATATATAAAAATTATATTCCTGTAATAATACAAACTTATTTCTGTTTGTTAGTTTCCCCAGTTGTGTGTTGGTGTGCAAAATATGCACCTCCTGTTTTTCCAAGACACCATTTCCCAGTTGCTCTCTGCTCCTGTTTTCCGTGTCTGATCTCTCTCTCGTCTACTCCCCGCTGCAAAAATCTCGTACACTGACGTGGGGATTTCATTAGATCGACAGTTATTACGCGAGACACATGTCTAACGGATGGTCTAGACGCTCTCTTCCCCCCTCTCCTCCCCTTTAGCCTGGCTTTTGTCTTTTGATTTTTCTGCTGGATCATTATTCTTGTACAGACTGTAAAATGTATTATTTTGTACAACTTTATTGAAGAAAAAACGTAACTTGTAGAAGCTCCTTGTGCCTTGATCACGACTGTACGTGTAAAATGAGCTAAGATGTAAGTAAGATATGTTTCATTGCGCTGTTCGGCTCTGCCCTGCCTCCGTCAATTCCCTCCAACTTTAAACCTCCCCTGACTGCCTGTTCGCTCATCAGACTTTGGGTAGACGTTGTCCCTCTGTGCCGATCCCGAGAGAAAAACCGTGACACTGGTGTCGGATCAGGCGCTAAGCGCAACCTTTACCGGCACTGCTCATCTGCGAAGTTTGGGAAGGGCGGGGGGCTGCTGTCTGTCAGTCACGTTTTTGTCCCCTTTCGTTTTATTTTCATTTGTTTAACTGGTTTTTGTTTTAAAATTCGAATGTCTGATGCTGTGTAGTGCAAAGCAAGAAACATTATATACAGTATATATAAATATATATATTTATACCTGTAAATATATTATTTATATATATATGTGTGTTTGATTTTTACAGGTTTTCTTTGCCGTATGGTTCAGGAACAATTAGTTGACATTTTTAGAGGCAGGGCCTGGGGCGTTTTTTGTTTTTTTAGCTTTAACTCTGTTGAAGGAGAAAATAATCCAAATGCAAAAACATTGCTCGTCTTTTCGTAAAAACCAAATTCCTTTGCTAAAAAGAGCGAAAAGGATGGGAAATCTGTCAATGTATTAAGTGTACAAATTGTTTTGATAGCTGCACAGTCAGATTCGGGTTCATATCCCCCCTCCCATGGCATTCGTGTTTATTTCTTTATTTAAAAAAAAACGAAAAAAAAAAACGAAAAAAAGCTGCTCTACAAACTGACATACTAACAAAAGAGCCCACCCATCACCGGACATTGACCAATTGTAACCTTCTCTGTACCACAACTTCCTGTCCTGCTACCCAATCAAGTGAAAGCAGGGGCCAGCTTTTGGTGCTTCGATGGTCCACTTTGTTACACAGACAAAGTATTTATTTTCTTTTTATTTATTTGACATTTTATACTTCTTTTCCAAAACGCCATAATTTGAATCAAAAACTCTAACGTCTGACCAGTTTTGAACCAGTTGTGTTTTGTGCAAAATGTGGTACAGGTATATATAAATATAAATATATATATAAATATTATTTTTTTGGTTAGGGGCGTGGGATGGGGAGGGGGGGAGAAGTTAAGCTATGAAATTTTAGTATGTTTACTTTAAGTTTCCTCTTTTTTTTTTTTTCTTTTAATTTTTTTCTAGTTCAGACTCGCTGCAGCAATAAGTGAGTGAGATTTAAGTACCAAACGCCCCTCTGCCTGATTCTGTCTCTATACAAAGTGTTTTCAGTGTATATGTTGCTTTTTTCCATGTCTCACACTTACTGTACATTTTGTACAAAGATTCAAATTACAGCAGTAAAAGAAGAGTGTAACACTGTCTGACTGACACACACACACACATGCACATACACACTTTTCACAAGGCTAACTCTGTGTTTGGCCCAAATCAAACTATAAAGGAAAATGTAGTTGCTCTTACCTTGATGGTGATTCTTAAAAGTCTAATATAACGTTTTACATACATGCTACTCGATTAGTTTCAACAGCTTTAGGGTTTGTCTTTCCTACGATGACCTTAAAAATCAACCGGTCTTATAGCTGCAAGAAGACATTTGGCGATCAGGACATACGCACAGCATTTCACGAATGCTTGCAACAAATTAAGGTTTTTCCCGTAGTATTGGTGAACAAATGTGAGCGAGACTTTGATATTTGATCCTTTGATATTAGATGCCCTTTTAAAGAGTGTATGTTAAAAATGGACCCTTGCTGTCACAGTAGCGGTATACTTTTTCACATTTGCACCTAAAGAGTACACCTCAAAGATACATATTTGGTACATATAGGACCATTTGAAAGTGTACAGCTTGGGACCATTTATTTGTGAAAGTTAGAAGATTGTTATACAAAATATTCATAAAAGATATTGATGGAATGCCAACTTAAGCTATGATTCATGATGCTCATGTCATTTAGATTTTGCAATAAGTTTAGATTTCATGGTCTATGTAACAATATAATTATAACTATATAATTGTTTAGTTACAAGCGGTTTAGTCTAATATACAGTTTACATACTTTTATTTGGTTACAACACATTTTAGAAAATAGTTTTGGTGGATTGCCCTTAGCAATCATAATGAAACCTATAATTTCACTCTCTGATAACATTCAAATTGGTCCCAGCCATGCAAACCACAATATTAGGTTGACAAGTGAATGATGGTTTATTCTGATAGATATTCTGCTTATCTCAGATGTTAAAATGCAAAGTATACTCTTATGTTTACAGTTTTATACACCAGTTCAGCAGATCATTGGGCAATCTAAGTATTATTATCCCAAAGACTTTAAAACGGGTTGATTGAAAATGTAGGGTTATATGCAGCACATCATCATCATTATTATTCATTTAAGTTACTAATATAAAGTAGCACACATCAAAGGGGTCGTTTAAAAATAGTATGGCTTTATAAAAACACAAACTGAGACGGCATTTTTGTAGATATGCTTATACGTTGCTTCAAGATTAGTTTATTTAGTAGTATTTTCAATAATGCCGTGAAATTAAAGCAAACGTTTTTTCTTCTGTGGGAAAGCTGCTATCTTATCCGTCACGCTCAGCGCTACGTGTAGCCGCAGCGACACCTACTGGGCTGGATGTATTCTTCAATTTACTGACACTGAGCGCCATCTGCTGGACAAAAATCTGCTACAACTGTGAGAAGAAATTGTACTATCTGCTATAAATGTCTTAAATCGTAAGTATCAGGGTATTTGTTAATAATAATGTCATTTCTTTATATAAGTAGATTCTATATTATTCATAAACCAGATAAATATAATGCAAGCAGAGTTTTGTTTATCAAGCAAAGATGTATAGATTTTATACATAATAGAAGTCTAATGATCAGATTAAGAGCATCAACGTTTGAGTTTTATTTTAATAATTTCACATTGATTTAAATTTTTTACATTACCTTACTCAGTCAATATTAAATATATCAATGTAAAATTTACAAATAATTTTCTTTACATACAGTAGGACGTAAATCACAAAAAAAAAACTTGATTTGAGTTTTAACAGGGTGGGTTGCACATATATGGTAATACTGCTATAATAGTGTATTCTTTACTATTAATATTAGTAATATTACTATTAAAAGTTATTAGCTATTTTAATGAACTCAAATGTTTTTTCATGCCTTTAACTGAGATGGTTTAATGAATTTTAAAACATTTGTATATACAATTTATCCATTATAAATTCACCAAGCGGCTTTGTACGCTTTATTCATACTGTGTACAAACTTTGAATCCAGAAAAGACTTCTGGACGAAGTTTACACTGGATGGTTTTAAACAAAACTGCTCAAAATGGCTCTTTTGAGAGGTAAGATCGCTTTCAATGTGCTGCACGTGTGCATAACTGTCTCCTCTAGGGGGCGCGTTTCGTGCTTTATTAGCTTTGATATTTGCATAAATATCATACTACAATCGCAAACGATTGTTGAGGTTTTGCATTTTTACAAAGAGGGATTTATATTGCAAAGAGCCTAAAATAACAAAAACGAATAAAAATGGTGCATTTTAAGATGCTTGGAGGGCAAACATTGAATAACCTTGCATTGGGATTAAATTATCTGTCAAGCAGTAATGTCAGGTTAATTTTCTACTAATCTACTAGTCTGTTTATACAGAAGTCTGTATAGTGTTGAGTGCTGAAAAAACGTCACATATTTCATACACAAATGGATTACGGTATGGGGAGTACTTGCTCTTTCTTTTGGATCTCCATATCGTGTCCTGTTCCCACATCTAACCTTTGATTGATGATGTCTTCATGTTATTCTGTGTCAGTAAAGAATATAAACACAGAATCAGTTGATACTTACAAACTAACGTTACAAATGATAACTATGCAATAAAGGCGAATTAATAGCCTAATCGTTATACTATCTACACACTTGAGAGTCATTTTCACCTCAGCTGAACAGTTTGCATCTGTGTATATGACTGTCGGTGGTTTATTATTTCCATCTTAATAAATCGTTTTGTCAAATAATTATACATTTTCAGGTGCTTCAAGTCTGCGAACAGTAAAGCCCGCCTCCTTACATTTGATTGGTCAGCTCCAACACTTTGACATTGACGAGAGCAAATGGCAAGGACCGTTACTAAATCACTTTTTTATATAAATACAGGATCTCTGTTTCCTCAGTGGTGTGTACACTTTTGTCCTCAGCCACACAAAAACAATATTTATTGTTTAATTTCTATAAAGGACGTTTTTTCAAACGAAAGGAGGTCGCATATGCAGGCTGCATACGTCATCAAGCCTGGTGTATTTTAGTTAACTAAGCATTACATTCGCAAGTCATACGCATATTACAACAATTTAAGATTAGTTAAGTATAATAGTAAACTTTATAATTGTTAATTTTCTAAAATAAGACCCTACAAATGCGACCTCTGGAGGATGCAGCGGAAACGGCCGAAATCTCCGAGAAGGGTATTCCTGCACAACTGGAAGCTGCAGTTTTATGACCGCAGTTTTATGACCGCAGTTCTATGACCCTACGTTTTTGTGACAGCGCCAACTATCGAACTGGCAGTGTTACGAACTTGGCGACTTTGTCGCTAGATTTAGCGAATTTTCAGACCCCTTTAGCGACTTATTAGCGACACATCTAGCTACTTTTTCTGGCATTGTTGGAGACTTTTTGGAGACTTTATTTGAAAGCACTTATCATTCAACGAGCAGCTACCGCTCCTTCCGTGGGCTCCACCCCCATACCAAAGCACTCACAGGCGGCCTCGTGCAGCAGTCTCTCCCATCTGCAGTCAGGGCAGGAGATTATGTTTATCTCTTCGCGGTCAGACGGCAAAATCCTGTATGCGGGAAGCCGGAGCTGCCATCCCGCGATGACTTACATTTATGGCGGGATATAAATAAATGGTCTTTTAATAAAATAAATCAATGTACAAAAATAAATGTGTTTGAGTAAGCTGAGCAGCAGCACATTCAGAATAGACAAAATGAGTTGACACGTTAATGAGCTATATACCTACAAAAAAACTTTTCCTCTCACATATCATATTAGAAATAGTAGTGAGATTACTATATTGATATAATTATGTACAAACGTTATTACAAACTAAACCACCAGGGGCCCAGAACTGCGGAAGTTCGGTAGGTGGCGCTGCCACAAAAACGTAGGGCCACAGAACTGCGGTCACAAAACCGCAGCCTCCGGTTGTGCAGGAATATACTATTGAAATCTCCTCATCTCGGTGTTCTGTCTACGCCAGTCCAACAGGAGGCGCGCTTGCACGATGTCAGATGACGTAATACACACGCGACGATAGGATTCTCGTACGTATTTTGTAAACACTCGCTTGTCTGAATTTAATATTTACGTTTTCTTTTGCATTCTCGCCATGGACGAAGAATATTACAGCAACGCTGCGGAATGGGACGCACAAGATGGAAACATGGTAGTTTACTGTTTACACGTTAGATATATGACGCTATGTTTAATTTTCTGCTAATTTGATAGGTGTTGAGTAGGCTACATTGATTACAAATGAGTTTTATTTTAACTGTAATGGTAACATGGTGCATTGATAATATAAAATGGTAATTTTATAGTACTTTAAAATGGTATTGAATGGATACTGTGTCATAGTTACATGTACATGCTAAGAATCCTTATAATTGTGATACCATGCATTTTAAATATGGTTTATAAATTATAAAGTATAGCCATTTTGCATTGCATACATTAAATATTGCATGCATTTATAATCTATTTACTTACTTTATTTTGCAAGGTATTACACATTTTTGTATGACTTAAATTTCCCACTGAAAGATTTCTTCTTCTGTTGCTACAGGAGGATGGTGATCCTGAGACTGATGGGAAAGTTCAGCAGGAATGTCTACAGAAGTTCTCCAGTAGAGACTATATCATGGAGCCTACAGTGTTTAACACGCTGAAAACGTTAGTATGAGAATTTGGGTGATTTAGGGCAATATTGTGCATACATAAGCATTTACATTGAGTGATAAACTGTGAATTGTGTCAACGAGCCCCGCTGTATTTGTCACCATATCTACAGATATTTTCAGGCTGGTGGTTCACCTGAGCATGTCATCCAGCTTCTATCAGAAAACTACTCTGCTGTCGCACAAACAGTGAATTTGCTTGCAGAATGGCTCATTCAGATGGGTAAGACACTTGCAGTATTCGGTTTCAGAGTGCTTTTTTTGGCACGACTGTTTTCCTAAACAATATTCAATGCATCAATGCTATTACTAAAAAACATAGATAAGGTCACATATAATGCTTGCTTATGTATTTGTGTCATATGTAGGAGTGGAGCCCGCACAAGTTCAGGAGCGTGTGGAGAACCATTTAAAGAGTCTCTTGATCAAACACTTTGACCCTCAGAAAGCAGATTCAATCTTCACTGTTGAAGGAGAGGTGAGTTATAAATATGACTCTGGACTAAAAACCAATAATAAGGGTAATTTTTTTGAAATGGAGATGTATACATCACCTAAAGGCTGAATAAATAACCTTGTATTGTTTGGAAGGATAGGACAATATTTGGTCGAGATACAATTAGTTGAAAATCTGTAATCTGAAGGTGCAAAAAAAATTCGAAATATTGAGAAAATCACCTTTAAAGTTGTCCAAATTAAAGGTGTAGCGGAGGATTTTCTCGAATATTAGAAAAGAACCGCCTTATCCACTTTTTTTAAAAATGCAATTGCGCAACACTCCCGATTGACAACTAGGAGGACCAATAGTCTTGATGATCCACCCGGAAAAAGAAAATCCTTCGCAATACGTTTAAGTCCTTAGCCATAGGGCTGTCACAATAATTAAATAATCGTCTCATCGCGATTGTTTGACCTCATCACAATGATTTCAGATCACCGCAATGATTGCACATCTCTCAAAAAAACACAAGGGGGAGCTGCAGGAATTAATTTTTTTGCAGCCACTACAGACATGTGGTCCAGTACTAATATGACATTAGTAGGATTGGCTACTATTTGAGGCTCATTCTGGTATAGTTAGTTTATTTTGATTGCATTTTTATTTATTTTTCAGACATTTTATTGTGTTTATTTCTTATGAAGAATTTTCAGTTTTTGAAAGATATATTCATTAAATAATTACTTTGAAATATGTGTTATGCGTATTAATATTTACTGCCAGGTAAACCTTGCAAAAGATTTAATTCAAATGATCACAACAATGTGTACAAATTATTTCATGAACAAAGAATTAAATGTCAAAGCAATAAAACAGACAATTAATCGTCATAATCGCCACAATTTACTAGACAATATACCGTCAGACAAATTTCATAATAGTGACAGCCCTACTTTGCAACACGTATTACTAATGTTGAATACATTTTTTATATTTATGGTAGGAAGTTTACTAAATATCTTCATGGAACATGATATTTACTTGATATCATAATGATTTTGGCATAAAAAAATAAATAATTTTGACCCATACAATGAATTTTTGGTAATTTGCTAAAAATATACCGTGCTACTTATGACATCATGATTATGTTTCTTTACATTTATGATTTAATGCATAAGAATTGTATGAAAGATAATGATGAATATATAGACCTGTTTTTGTGATTTACTGTTATCTACATAAAATCATCCTACATAATGTAAACAACATTCTGTGAAAATATAACCTTGATATCTTCAATATTGACCGAGTAGTCATGTCAAAGATTAAAATCAAACTTTGATGCTCCAGATCTCATCATTAGATTATAAGACTTTATCCTGGATTTCACACATATGACCAAAAACAGCACTAATATCTACATGAGCTCATTGTCTTTGTAAGCAAATCTCTATTGATGCATTTGAAAGACGCTTTAATCCAAAGCAACCTAATACGTTATATATACGTTATCAGTAAATTTGGTGTATGAATAATATGTAACATCATAATTTCTGGCCCTAGGATGTTCAAGTTTGATTCATTAGACTAATGCGTGTAATAATATCTGTTAGACCCCGGCATGGCTGGAACAGATGATAGCACACACAACATGGAGAGATCTCTTCTACAAACTGGCCGAGGCGCATCCAGACTGTCTGATGCTTAACTTCACTGTCAAGGTATAGCAGCACACCAGTGAGGGGGTGGAGACAGTCAAAACTGAATTGACTTTGGTATAACTTGTGTTTTTTGTTTGTTGTATGTAGTTGATTTCAGATGCCGGATATCAAGGAGAAATCACAAGCGTGTCCACGGCCTGTCAACAGTTGGAGGTTTTCTCCAGAGTCCTTCGTACGTCTCTCGCCACACTGCTGGATGGTGGAGAGCAGAACCTGGAGAAGAATCTGCCTGAATTTGCGGTGAGTATCACAACACATTGTTCGTGTCCTCCTTTCTTTGTTATTAATTGCAAAACATTTGCTTAGTCATGTTTTCCTGAAGAAATTCAGCAATACGTTTCTAATTCCGTAAAATGAAAATATAAAAGATACAGTTCATCTTTGATAATATTCATTGTGTTTTCGAGCAGAAGATGGTGTGTCATGGTGAGCACACGTACCTGTTTGCCCAGTCCATGATGTCTATCCTTGCTCAGGAGGAACAGGGCGGCTCAGCCATGCGCCGCATCGGACAGGAAGTACAGAAATACGCTCATGAAAGGTCCCGATTAACAGATTCTGTAACTTTGTGTAATATTCCTAAATGATGCTGTGTATAATGTATAACCATCTTATTATTTTGAAACCCTTTGTTTAGGGGACACGATGCCAGTCAAATCACATTAGCGCTGGGCACGGCTGCAGCCTATCCACGAGCATGCCAAGCTCTGGGTGCCATGCTGTCTAAAGGGGCTCTGAACCCAGCAGACATCACAGTTTTGTTTAAGATGTTCAGTAGCATGGATCCACCTCCTGTTGAACTGATCAGAATCTGCTCTCATTTCAACTAGTTTAACCCATTTAAAGATTTCTTAAATAATACAAAGCAATTGCTAGTTCAACACTTCTCAGTTGTTTATCCACGTGGCAAACCCATGATTTCTCATAAAAAGACAGTGATTAAAATAATTTTTGGGTGGTTTCTCAGACAGAGATTATCTTAAACCAGGATTAGGCCTTGTTTAATTAGAAAATATAACTAGTTTTAACAAATATGCCTTACTGAAAAGATTGCTTGTGTGCATTTTGAATCAAAACAAAGGGCACTGATGTATTTTAAGATATGTCAGTGCAATTGTTTTCAGTTTGGACAGCTCTACTTCAGTCCAAGATTAATCTAATCCCTGATTTACACACGCAACTCATAAAAAAAAACATAAGATGAAGAAATTTACTTTAATGCCTCCAAAACACTCTTTGTCCAGTATACTAAGGAAAAAACATCAAAACTTTTTACAAATTCACAAGAAATTTTCTGACAGTAAAAGAAAAAGACCAAAATCACAGATTGCTCGGCCCTGTATACATTTTTACAGTAGCAGTGTTACAATTAACCCTGCGTTAGTTTGTGCCGCGCTCACCCCTACTGCTTATCATACAAATGGAAAACAAAACTAACTTTGAAATGCATTGTTATTTTTATTATTATTATTATAAATCACATGAACCCAAAAATATGCAAAGCTATTATCATTACATAAGCTGTTTGACACACAATTTCAACCAAACCCGTCTCTTCTTTATGCAGATCAGAGTTCCTGCTTTCCTGGATTTGTTCATGCTGTCACTATTCAAACCTGGTGCTAAAATCAACCAGGACCACAAACACAAATACATCCATATCTTAGCCTACGCAGCTAGCGTTGTAGAAACATGGAAAAAGGTTTGTATTAAAATACTCATTTATCATATATTTTAGGATTACATTAAAGGGGGCATATCATGAAAATCTGACATTTTCTATGTTTAAGTGCTATAATAAGTGCTTCTATCAACATATTAAAGGTGCAGTGTGTAAGTTTTAGCGGCATCTAGTGGTGAGGTTGCGAATTGCAACCAACGGCGTAGTCCACTGCTCACCCCTTGCTTTTGAAACACATAGAGAAGCTACAGTAGCTGCCACCGGACAAACATGTCATCGTCGGAGACAACTTAGTAAAAAAATTGTCCGTTAAGGGCTTCTGTAGAAACATGGCTGCACAAAATGGCGACTTCCATGTAAGGGGACCCTCTGTGTATGTAGATAAAAAGGTCTCGTTTTAAGGTTATAAACACATAACGGTTCATTATAAAAGGTCTTTACACACCCCTGATCATTTAGTTTTATATATTATTTTGCATTTCTGTCAGAGATCCTTCTAAAAATTACACACTCCACCTTTAAATGTGAAATAGATCAACCCAGTAACTTAGTTTTGGTAAACCATTCTCTGCAAGCATGTGAAAAAAAATAGGTAATTGAAATGTGGCTCCCCCTTTGATCTCAGAAGGGGATAATACTGCCCCTTAATCTGCACTATCCAACCAGGGCACTGACATTTAGTGCAGAGATCAGCTTATATGCATTTAAAAGGCCACACCCAAAAACGGCAAATTTTTTGCTCACACCTACAAAGTGGCAATTTTAACATGTTATAATAAATTATCTAAATGATATTTTGAGCTAAAACTTTGTACTCTGGGGACACCAAATATTTTTTTGACATGTTAAAAAAGTCTTGTGAAATGTCCCCTTTAATGATATCAAGGTTATATTTTCACAGAAATGTTCTTTACATTACAGACAGTAAATCACAAAAAAATGACTTTAGCTGTATGTTCACAGGCAGGATCACAGTTTAGTTTGGCCATTAAAGTCAACTGTACAGCTTTCCAAACATTTACAGAAATGCATTACACTGTAAAAAATATTTGTTGGTTCAACTTAAAAAAGTAAGTTAGCTGGTTGTAGGGCTGCAAAACGACTAATCGCGACTAATTGTTTGCAGAATAAAAGTTTTTGTTTACATCATACTATATATGTGTGTGTACTGTGTATAATAATTATGTATAAATAAATACACACAGGATCCATGTATAAGAAAAAAATATAATTATATGTAATGTAATTATATATAAATATAAAAATGTATATGCTGTACACATGTAAATATTTCTTAAATGTATGCTTGCATCTGTGTGTATTTAATTATACATTATTATTATACACAGTACACAAACAAATACAGTATGATGTAAACAAAAACTTTTATTATTCGCAATTAATCGTTTTGCAGCCCTACCTGGTTGACTTGAAATTTGAGTTATATCGACTCAAAAGTTGTGTAAAAATTGTTGCGTAAAATAATATTTTAAGTTGAAGTAGCTCAATATTTTAAAGCAGCTAGGCAACTACCTCTTTTTTACAGTGTAAACATAGAAGAAAGTATTGTGGTGTATTACATACAATATGTATTATTTCTAGAACAAGCGTGTTAATATAAACAAGGATGAGCTCAAGTCGACCTCGAAGGCCATAGAGACGGTTCATAATCTCTGCTGCAATGAAAACAAAGGAGCTACTGAGCTGGTGGCAGAACTCAGCACATTATACCAGTGTATAAGGTATAAACAAGCATGTATTTTATTTCTGCGTAGCATTAAAACTTCAACTTTGTCATTTTTTTGTGTGTGCATTTGATATATGTGTATGTAGGTTTCCAGTGGTAGCAATGGGAGTGTTAAAGTGGGTTGACTGGACAGTCTCCGAACCACGATACTTCCAGCTACAGACGGATCACACTCCTGTACATTTAGCCCTGCTGGATGAGGTATTGTACCATCCCATCATACTGTACAAATATGATAGACAATGCTAGATATGTGGTGTTTAGTAATTGAAATATAGCATCACTTTATGGTTTTATTGAGACTCAGCTGATGATCCAAATCACACTTATTTAAAAAAAAATAATGTGTGCCTTTGCATTTATTTCTCAGATCAGCACATGCCATCAGCTTCTTCATCCTCAGGTCTTACAGTTGCTGATTAAACTGTTTGAGACGGACCATTCTCAGCTCGATGTCATGGAGCAGGTACGTACTACCCCAAAACCCATTCACACAGCAATTTGGTCCCAGGAAATGTGAACCCCAACACGTCCCGTAAATGTTCTGGGATCGCTCCCGTAAAAAAGGACCTAGTAACATTGCCGTAACATTTTTGGAACGCTTCGTGTGAACAAAGCCGTAAGGGGCGTGCCGTGTCATCGCAACAGAGGTTATGGTTCAGCTCTTTAAAATAGGGGATTTACATGCAGATTAACATTCACGATGAAAAATCTCTGCAAACTGGAGTTAAAGGATTAGTCAATTTTTTTTTAAATAAGAAAAATACAGATAATTTATTCACCACCATGTCATCCAAAATGTTGATGTCTTTCTTTGTTCAGTCGAGAAGAAATTATGTTTTTTGAGGAAAACACTCCAGGATTTTCTCATTTTAATGGACTTTAATGGACCCCAACACGTAACAGTTCCAACGCAGTCCAAAAAGACAGTTCCAAAGGACTCGAAACGATCTCAAACGAGGCACAAGGCTCCCATCCAGCGAAACGAAAATACACCTCTAAACCACAACTTCTCGTCTTCCTCCGGTCGTGTGAAGTGCCAGCTCGACCTCACGTAATACGTCATCACGTCATGAGGTCACGGATGATGTATGCGAAACTACGCCCCAGTGTTTACAAGTGTGTTGAAAGAGGACCGCTTCGACGTTGTTGTATGTGAATGATACTACTAATTAATGTCTTTGTGTCAGTTTATTGTTTAAAATGGTCCGCAAATGTGTTTCATATATGTAACACGTGACCTTTCGACGGCATTGCGCAATTACGTGACGTCGCGGTGGCTCCTCACACAGCCAGAAAAAGACGAGAAGCTGTGGTTCAAAAGTGCATATTTTTTATTTTTCTTGAATATGACAATCGTTTCGCTAGATAAGACCCTTATGCCTCGTTTGAGATTGTTTAGAGTCCTTTGAAATTGCAATTTTAAACTGCACCAAAACTGCCGTGTTGGGGTCCACCAAAGTCCATCAAAAGGAGAAAAATCCTGGAATGTTTCCCCCAAAAAACACAATTTCTTCTCGACTGAACAAAGAAAGACACCATCACCCCGGATGACATGGTGGTGAGCAAACTATCTGGATTTTTTTCAGAAAATTAACTAATCCTTTAAGGGAGCTCCTCACTATGCACGACAGAACAGAACAGCACATCACACACTCCTTTATGATCTTATTATAAACAAAAATCCACACAGATAATAAGCAAACTTCAGACGCTGCTGAGAAAAAAAACCTACTTTTAACACGTATCTTTACAGTATATGTGTGTATCTGGAAAATCATTTGCAAAGAACCAAAATCAAATGATTCCGGACAATTCCCAGACACATTTTCTGTGTGAAAAGGCTCAACAGTACCCTGTTTTGCACAGCCTTTGTCACTTTTAAATTTCAAGCCTTCAAATTCTCTTATTTGTTGTAGATGGAGTTGAAGAAGACCTTACTAGATCGAATGGTTCATCTTCTGAGTCGAGGTTATGTTCTTCCGGTGGTCGGCTACATCCGCAAATGTCTGGAGAAACTCAACACGGATATTTCACTCATCAGATACTTTGTTACAGAGGTGAGATCCATACTCATGATGCATAAAATATTTATCAGGTGCCTGTGTGCAGTCTGAAGTCGAGTCTTCATGTTTTTGGACAGGTTCTGGATGTAATCGCACCTCCATACACTTCCGACTTTGTCCAGCTGTTTTTGCCCATTTTAGAGAACGACAGCATAGCAGGAACGATCCGTACTGAGGGAGAACACGACCCGGTGGCTGAGTTCATTGGTAAGTTGTCAAATCGTTTTAAATGGAAAAAGTGTTCCCAGAAGAGCCAATATTTTATCCCAAGGATGTAGCAAGGACATATCTGTGCTCTGACTAGTGCAATTTTCCTTTCTTGCAGCTCACTGCAAGTCCAACTTCATAATGATGAACTGAGATCGTGTGATCAACTTCATTTGGGAGGCTCAACCAATGAGAGCAGAGCATTATTTCATGAGACAGACAACCAGAACATGATTGACCAATGGTGACTACCACAGTGTACAGTTTTTTGTGATTATTTCAAAAAAAGAAATGTTGAGCTACATGAAATAGTTTTTGTATATTGAATTTTTTATTAAACATGATTAAACTAAGCCTACAGTGTAATCATTTCAAGTCTTCAACATTGTATCTGCTTCACATGGTACAACAGTATTCATTTTTAGATGGCTTCTTACCATTACCATTTTATGTGTACAAGAACGTACACAGGCTCTTTCCCAAATGGCGCACTTCATGTGGACTTTCGGTCTCGTGGCCTTAAAGGCGGAGTCCACGATGTTTGATAAACGCTTTGGAAAAGGAGACGGGCCGACTACCAAAACACACTTATAGCCAATCAGCAGTAAGGAGCGTGTCTACTAACCGACATCCTTGCAGGGTTGCGTATGTGTGGGGCGGGTCTATCAACAGAAGGTCCAGATTCTATTGGGGTAGGGGCGTGTTTGTTTAGGTGATTTCAAATATCAACATTGGCTTTCAAACATCGTGGACTCCGCCTTTAAATTACGAGTACCCGCATAGAGTCCGTAGGGTGTCCCGTCTGTCATTTTTACACTCCGAAGTGTGCTTATCAGCGCACCCTTGATATGGTCTTTGGCGAAGCCCGCACTGCAGCAGGCTCTACGCACTTTACCAACCCAGAAGTCCTTGCGAAAGAGAAATCAGACGAATCGGACAACGGATAGGAGGAGATCACACTGATGGGCAACTTATCTTCCTACTTTCTGGCTTGATGCCTGAGTCTGTCCCAAAATACGACTCCAGTGCACCCTCATGAACTCACGTCAAGGGCCCATAAGGTCTGCACTACATGATGTCATCAAAGTGTGGACTCTGAGGAAGTCCACAAGTCCGGAGTGTGCCATTTGGGACAGGGCCACAGATTGTCGAACGGACAGCCTTGCAAAACATAGTTTATTTGACTCATACATGTACACAGACATTCCACGCATGCTGGATTCTCGCGAAATTAGACTTATGAGGTGTCACAAAACATTTGGTTAAAAATGTAAATGCAAAGTAAGAGTATCAAAATAAGAAGCATACAGTTACAAACATCTCTTCATGTACTATTTTGCACATGATTTCAAATGACATCATACAAACCAATTTTGTCGTTTTTTCCACATTTAAGGGGAACATTTTCATTACCGCAATGTGTCCATGACTGGATTTGGGTTCTTTGACATGGAAATATTTAATATAAAGCTTCAGTGCATGTTGTACTATAAACATTTACAGTAAAGAAACATGGTATTTGTTGATCATTGGTAAATGTAGAGAAAAATAATAAGGAATATAAATGTGTCCAAGACCAATTTTCTCATCCTCCGCAACAAATTTCAATCATTGTTTAAGCCCTCAAGGAACTTACATTTTCAAAAAAAAAAAAATATAGTTGGAAGAGACATAATTAACTGTGACACTCAAGATGGCTACCAGGTAAGCATTTCTTATTTTTTCTCTCCAGATAAAAGTTGAAATTTTGTTTGTCATAGTACATAGACAACTTTTTAGTTCTCATTACCGAACATGAGTCTGTAAATGCATATATTTAATGTTATATCATGTTGCGGTAATGATAATTTTTGATAATGATCATCTAAAAAATGTAAATAATTCTATAGAAAATATTTTTAAATCCTCTAAAAATAATGGTTATAGTAAGCTCAGACCTTAATATCTTATGTGCAAAAAAAATGGCTTCAAGGGCTTTTTAAAAATTCTGATGCTGGACACATCTAAAACTAGATTTCGTGAGAATCACCCATGCGCATTGTGACAAAATGCAATGCATCTCCTAGACTACATACTACATTTTCCTGTACGTGCATGCATGACCTACGGTTACAAAAATCCGTCACATCACATTCACTATTTTATTTGCATCACACGCACTGTTCGCAGAGAGTCGCAGACCTTCACATATGCGTATGTATGATATCTAGCTTTAGGTATCATACAGTAATCTGGGCATTTTAACAAATGAAACGGTAAAGGAACAAAAGCAAGTTGTAAACCATAAGACTTTATTGAAGATTGCGATTAAAAACTATATAAGACAGACTGATTTGAGTACTGATAATCTAACTGTGACTTTAGGCAGGCATACATTATCATAGTTTGACGCTAAAGACTAAAACAATTTCATTACCACACCAGGCCATCAGATGACCATTTACAAAATCCAAAATGTTCTTGTATTAAAATAAAGTTGAGTGCTTTTCCCTTTCTATTATCAAGCGGTGTAGACGATCACTTAAAAAGCAACATTGGTTGCAGGCACAAAATGCATATTTAAAAAGTATAAACCATTGCAGCATCTGATAATCCTGAGTGTTCCTTTAAAATCTCTTAAAAACCACTGCAACTAATACTGGCAGTGTTATAAAATCATTTTCATGGCCTTGATTCTGACATTTGGCAAATGTAAGGAGTTTGCTACCTATAGGTAGTTCTTGGGTAGAATTGGGTCTCCAAACATGCAGTCCTCTTCGACAGCAAGGTTGTACTTGCTGCCGCTCCCTCCCTTGTACGCACTGGTGACGATTCTGAGCCAGCCTTTCTCTCCCTACGCACAAAAAAGTGTGTTGAATATCCTAAAATGTGCGAAAAAAGTAAAACTTTTAAGGCCTTGCTTACCCATGGTTCTCCCCAAGAATTACGGACGATCCAGTACTCCACTCCGTTCTCATCAACACCCCAACCGGCCACTGATATGATGTGGTTTATGTAGGGATCGGGTACTAACTCTGAATACACGCCACCGGTGTACGCATCCAGTTTGTCGGTCGCCATGATCCCACAACTGCAGAGGTAAGTAATCTTTAGGTAGCAAGACCAAAATTACATCTAGTATTGCAAAACTGAATCGCAGATAATAACGAATGGTGGTTGTTAAATTACCTGATGGGTCCTCCGGTGTAGATCTCGGCTTTCATCTTATCCAGGCCACTCACTGAGCCATAGTCATTTACTTTCCAGAGAGTGAAGTTCTTTATGACGTTACACACGTTGAAGGTTGTGCAAGTGCCACACTGATTGAATAAATTGCATTCTGAAAAACAAAATCACAGAATAAAGCCTCACTATGCCGTCATGTTTGCAATGCCTACAGATCTTGCAAAAGTATTTTGTCCCTAAATGGGTGATTGTCACGAAACCATTGAAACACCACGGCACTAATGATTTTAGCTTTAAAATGTGTATTATAGTAACATTAAAAAGCATCAGAATTAACACAATACTGTGTTCTACCTTGCACAATGTGTGATTTCAACAGAAGAATTTATAATTGGAAATTTAATCTCATTTTCTGCTGAATTTCTCATTACCGCAATGTGTCCGGCTGTGTTTGAACATGCGTAATGTTGTAATTTAATCAAATTAACACAAAAATATTAAGAAAAAAATAAATGGATGTTTTGCTAGACTACTTTAGATGACAGAAAAAATATTTACTGAATATTCATGTATAATAATAATGAAGAAAAATTAGGAAAATGATGTGTCCATGCCTGATGTTCTCATCCTCCGCAACACTTTTTGATAACAGTTTAAGCACACATACAGAATTTTAATAAAGTTTGATTTTGAGTGACCAAGCACATGGACCAGTTACTTCAAGATGGCTACCAGGTAAGATCATTTTTTTACAGTTAATTTGAAATATTGTCTTGTCAGAATGCTTACACGACATTTTGATTATCATTACCGCAACAGATGCTTATTAAATGTTAATTTAATTAATAGAAGCATAATACTTTGATTTTAAATGAATGTGCAGAATCTCCAAATTATGTTCTTTCAGGTTTGTCATGTCATTTTGAAAATATGTCAGTGTTGATGTTTTCTGACTGTTGCGGTAATGAGATTTTTTAGGACTAATTTTTTAAATTATGTTACAAAAAGTGTTAAAATGATAAGTAAAAGGTTTTAAATTAATGTTCCCATTTACTCCAGACTTTGTTTTTCAATGTCTGGTGGGGAAAAAAAAGTAAATTTAAGCAATTTTTACATTTTCATGCTTGACATTTTTAAAACCAAGTTTTCGTGAGAATCACCCAAATCCTTTTCCCGAAGAATGTCATTCATTAAAGGGACACTTTTCCAGCTCCCCTAGTTTTAAACAATTAATTTTTACCGTTTTGGAATTCATTCAGCTGATCTCTGGGTCTGGCGGTACCACTTTTAGCATAGCTTAGCATAATCCATTGAATCTGATCAGACCATTAGCATCGCGTTCAAAAATAACAAAAGAGTTTCAATATTTTTCCTATTTAAAACTTGATGCATGACGCAATGATATTATGCAGCGCCTGAAAATAGTACCCTGCTATTGAAAGTAAACAAGGGGACTATTTTCAGGCGCTGCATAATATCAGTGAGCCTCCTGCAGCCATGTTACAGCAGCAAAGTCTTGCGATTATTACGCCAGAATGAGAGTATAGTTCCTAGCCATATCTGCCTAGAAAATCACAACTTTTAATTTTCTGTCAGTCTTAATACACGATATAACTACAGAAGAGTCAAGTTTTAAATAGGAAAAATATCCAAACTGTTTGGTTATTTTTGAGCGCGATGCTAACGGTCTAATCAGATTTAATGGACTATGCTAACCTATGCTAAAAGTGGTACCGCCAAACCCAGAGATCGGCCGAATGGATTCCAAAACGGCAAAAACCAAACGTTCAACTCCAGGGGAGCAGGAAAAGGAGCACACCTTCAAAAAAAGAGGAGTGTCCCTTTAAGGGTTGACGATTGGCTCTTTTTACTGTAAGACTAGAGCGGCCATGTTGACCGTTATGATCTTCCTTATGGGCAAAGGCTAAATGGGATACAGCTGTGGCCAAATCTCGCAAGGTTTAGCGTTATGATAAAAAACAGCGGTTCTTGCTAGATAGCATACAGCTACAGCCTAATCTTGTGAAATGTTGGGTTAAGGGTTAGGTTGGGGGTAGGATTAGGATGAAAACAGCGCTCCACCAAGCGAGATTTCACAAGATTTTGGCTGTAGCTGTATCCCTTCTAGCCATAACCCCATTCATGGCAATAGCAGTGATGCATCTTGGGTAAATATATATTTGAGTTTGTTCAAATCACAGTTGAGAGTCTTATGTAACAATTTTACGTTATAAAACACTGAAAACATTTCTGCTTTTCACTTCTCTGGTTTCAGTTTGTATTCATGTCGTTGCATTGTGAAATTTCTTGGAGCGCAATTCATAACCAAAAGCATTGTGCATTGTTTTTTCTTGAGTAGACAAGTTATTTCCTAAGTAGCTTTAAGGTGCCTTGCTTACCTTGATCTTTGGCTTGATAGTTGTTGCAGGTCTCATCAGGGATGCCTTTATTGTGAGCATATTCCCACACGCCGGAATGATCTCCACCATGGCAGGAACCTGCGTCTCCACAGTCTATGACGTTCTGAACAGAGAGATAAGCTGATGGCCACGCTGCTTTGCGCTTGATGTTAATACGATCTAAAATAAAGAAGAGAATCATGTTTCAGGCATGTGAAAGTAATGGTTCAACTACAAAACATTCATTCTTATTTTACATTCTCGTGTTTCAAACCCATATAATTTTTTTTTCTTCCAAGTAACCCATATGCAAAAACTGTGTTATTACAATAAATGCTTTAAAGGTGCAATGTGAGACTTTTGACAGAAATGCATTATAATATATGCAAGGAATAATTGACGACGGGCCATTTAATTATTCGAAAATAATTAATCCCATTACACCAGGAAGTAGGAATGTCCAACGAGAAGTAGGAATGTCCCATTTGTTTACCTAAAGATCTTTTTGATGGTTAGTAAATGACAACGAGAAGTAGGAATGTCCGATTTTTTTTACCTAAAGATCTTTTTGATGGTTAGTAAATTTACAGCGGGGAAAATAAGTATTTGATACATCCCTATCAGTACTAATTGATATCAGCTGCTTTAGTCCTAATTGATGGCCTATAAAGACTTTTCATTACCCAGGAGGCACACAGGAAAGACTTTATGATGAGTAAAAGCAAATAACTCTCTCAAGTTCTTTGTATGTTCTCTTCGTATGTTCGTATGATGGGGGCAGGGTTTCTCTCTCAGTACTGACAGATTTCAGGTGATCTCCTGGCTTTCTATGCCATTTTGCACCTTGTTCTTGTCATTTCACTTTATTTATTATGACTCAACTTGTATACTTAAATGTTTCTTTAAATAAATTCAATATTTGGCTTGATGACTACATCTGGTGGAAATTTTGTGTCAATAGCCTCCTTAGAAATCCCCTTACTGATAAAAATGCTAATGTGTCAAAATGCTTATTTATCCCCGCTGTACATTTCTGACACTGAACTATTACTTTAACTGATGCAGCCTAGGGCTAGGCTGACAAATTAAACAGGAACTTAGCCCTTTTTTTCAAGACTTCACATGAATGCAGTCTATATAAAAACATGTGACTGACAACATTCAAAGTTGATAAAAGGAAGTCATATGCTTACAAACATGCATACCATAAAACCAAAAACTTGTAGATCAGGGAAAGCAGCTGCAAGTTATAAATGGTGATTTAGACAGTCAGATGACAGTCAGATGATACAGACGAGACGATGATCACAAAACCAAAGGGTATAAACACTTTAAGAGACCATTAGACATCCAGGTCATTTTTTAATGATTAAACAATCATGATTTCCTCTTGTACTATTGTCGTAGAGAAACTAACTCAAGAGTCACTTTTTGAAAGTTTGTACTTATTTATCAGCAGACACTTTGTACAAACCGATGTACCAATGAGAGAGCATTCAGTGTGGCCTTAAAGGGACAGTTCACCCAAAAATGAAAATTCTGTCGTCATTTACTCACCTTTATGTTGTTACAAACCTGTATGAGTTTCTTTATTTTGTTGAACACAGAAGAAGATATTTTAATAAACTGTGGTAAGCACACAGTTGACGGTACCCATTGACTTCCATAGTTTTTGTTTTTCCTACTATGGAAGCAAACTATGACTAAATTTTTTGGGTGAACTATCCCTTTAAATTAATGCAAAATTGTAGCATTCAAGCATTATCGACATACTTAAACCAGTTTAGTTTTTACAGCACTTCTACGGTGTATTCTCACCTGCAAGGGCACTTGTGCTTCCATGTGCCCAGCAAGACCCGCAGTATTGGGGTATATGTTGGTTGCGTGTTGTGCTAACGTAGTTGACGCCGTTGATGTTCCTCCAATCCCAAGCTTTAGGTAGGTCTTTTAAATTCATATATTCATAAGGACGTGGTCTATTTATGAAGAACAAAAAGATAAACAAATGGCTCGAATTAAGTTTTTACAAGACAGATCCATTGATAGATTTCAGGACATTTTGGATATTAAACAATAAAATGACAGCAAATTGACAGGCTCAACACACTGTAATCCTCACTGACCCCAAAAATGGAAAAGGCACTCGCAGCAAGCAGAAAAGGGGCCCTATATGAAAAACCAGCAAAACCATGCACAAGCCATCTGTCCATCAGTTAATAATAAAAAGGGGAACTACATCTTGAGAGCATGACATTTAACACAAGCAGGTGTGAGCAAACGGTCTCAAGATGTTGCGGCTACCTTTTCACCACCCTGGTGTGTTTTTCTCTTAATAATTTTGCGCGGCGCTGAATTGCCATGATGTGAGACGCCTGCAGTACACTGGGTGACAATGGAGCCAGAAAAATTAAGAAGTCTAGTATGCAAATGATTATACAATTCAAGAGGATGCGTACGGCTGATGAGTTTGTGATAAGATACTTAATCAATCGAAAGAAAAAATAAGGAAAAAAACTGCTCACTTTCTGGACCCTGCTAAAAACACAAAACCAATTCTAATAGTTTCCATTACAAATGCCATATGAACCATTAGGGGTTTACCATTGAAACCATTACAAAATGTCTTTATTTATTTAGTGTGTTTTGGGCTTTACTCCAGTACAATTTAATGGTGTCTTTTGCTTTCCATCTGACAGATAACAGACCACTATATCCCAACAGATTACCAGTAGAGAGTACATTTTATAGTATTCACTATGTAAAATCTAGTACATTCCTAGATATTATAGTGTTCTTAATCTTACCCATCAAATTATACTATTTTTTATTATTCATTTATTATAGTAGTCTCGTACTGAAAAAAACACTTAAGACCAACATAAGCTGGTGAGCTTGTTTAGCTGGTCTCCCAACTTGGTTTTAGCTGGTTTTGCTGGTGTACCAAGCTGATCTAGCTGTGTTTTGGTCATTTTTTAAGCTGGTCTAGCTGGACTTAACTGGTTAGGCTGGAAGACCAGCTGACCCACCAGCTTTGCCAGCCTGGGAGGACCAGCTTAAAACCAATTAGTGCCACATTAAACGAGCTAAAACCAGCTACCAGTTAATTTTTCACACTAACAAAATCTACAGTATGCTAAAATTACTACAGTTTAGTTAATAATACTAAAGTATACTACAGTATTTATAAAAGAAAACAGTAAGTAGAATTAGTACCATGATATGGTTAAAGTGTAACCATTTTGATTATTAGCAAAACCATGGTTTTACTAGAGTAACCATGGTGGTTTAACTATGGCTATTTAAAACCATACATTTCAAAATATTGGTTATTTTGTGGTAACCATGTTTTTTACTGTAGTAAAACCATGGTTAATTTTCGTAAGGTATACTTTTTACGTGGGAGACAAATGTATTTTCTATTAAAACTAATACCGAAATTCGTTCTTTTTCGAAAAGTGCCCGTAATTAGAAAAACTTGATAGGCAGCTCACTAGATGTTGAGCCACAGCCCTATCAGATTTCTTGCGTTACACAAGTTGCCACATTTAAGTAACAAAATAAGTATTCCATAAATTTTAAGAAAATGGATTGACATGCTTACATGTTTCCATGTTCATTTCTTTTCGGGTGAGGTCTGAAGCAAGGCTCGTTCTCGTTAAAATAACGCCCGGCGAAAACTCCCGTCAGCGTAAACAACAGACAAAAATACAGCACGCGAGCCATGTTGAACATCCGCGGGTCATGTGATCATCACGCGCGTCTACATCGTTTTAACTTCGGAACTAAAGGCGTGGAAAAGAGATTGAAACTAAGTTTTTCATTAGCTATCTCCTAAGCTAAAAGTTAATCCTAATATACATATTTATGTTCATATAATTTATGTCATTTATACGTCATCATCACATGCTTATATTTACCGGAAATATTAACTGGAAATTACTAATGTAGTTTCCCCAGTCTTTCAGTTTTTATTTATTTTATTTCTTTAAATAAGAAGGATATTAAGACAGACGGGGAAATGTAGCCTATAAAAAATTAAAATGACAGATTTTATAGTTTTTCTTTTATTAAACATAGAGTTCACCTTTAAATCAAATTACAAATCATAAACACTGACATACAGAGGCAAAGTCCAGTCACTATTTCCTTGAGACACCTGTGAGTACAGGTAAGCATATTTCTCTGTTATTCTTTAAGATAAAGAGAATCAAATAATGTAGTAAATGGTTTTCAATCTGTTTACATTGGTTTCAGTCAAAAAGTATTTTATTTATCCCGAGTTTACTTTTTTTTTTGTACTTTATTTTTTCTTACATTTTTTTGAAACATTATACAAACAAAACATATAGTTATACAAACAAAACAAACGGTTTGGTCACCTATACTTTCGTATACAAGTCATATTAACAGGAAAACAAGTCATATAATGCAGTGGTCAGTTTACATCATGGCTCCGAGTTTACTTTTGTGTAAATGTACATATATTTAACGAGTTCTGTCATTCTGTACAGATTTTATGAGCAAAATATGGAAGATATTTTTCTGGTAGTTCTTGTCAGTATTAGTGGATGTGGCTTGCAGACGACACTTAGGCCCCAATTAATATATGATATTAAATTAGATAACAAAATATAAAAAGTGGCATCTAAGCTACAAATGAATAGAATTTATTCACGAGTTGAATGACATGAGGGTTTTTTGAGTGATGTAACCCTTTAAGTTCAAGATAATAGCAATCACATCTTTTCATTAATATACTCTCAAAAATGCTGGGTTATTTTACACAGCCTTGGGTCAGAAAGGGACAAACCCAGCCGTTGGGTTCAATTAACCCAGAAAATGTTTATATTTGACCCAACAATGGGTTAAAACAACCCAGCATACCCAGATAGCAACACATTCTGGGACAAAATTGGCTTACTTTAGGCACTTCAGGCTTAATTCTGGCTCTGTTTTTGTAACACAATGGGCTGGGCTGGCCCCATTTGACCCAACGCTTGGTTGAAAAGAACCTAGCATTTGTACACTGCAAAAAATGATTTTCAAGAAAAAAAATTCTTGGTATTTTTGTCTTGTTTTCAGTAAAAATATCTAAAAATTAAATTTAGTGTATAAACATGCACTGCAAAAAATGATTTTCAAGAAAAAAATTCTTAGTATTTTTGTCTTGTTTAGAGTAAAAAATTTGATGAGCAAAACGGCCCGAGGAAATAATTCTAGTTTTTAGATCAAAAATATCAAATATCAAAAACACTTAATTCAAGAAAAATTTGCATACCCCATTGGAAGATTTTTTTGCTTGTTTTATGCACAAAATCACTTACATTTGATATTTTTGGTTTAAAAACCAGACCTACCTTCCTGAGTCATCTGCCTCATCAAAAAAAGCATCTTAATTTAAGAATTTTTAGATATTTCCACCGAAAACAAGGCAAAAATACTGAGTTTTTTTCTTGAAAATCATTTTTTGCAGTGTGTTTATACCTATTTGACATCTGTTGGACATTAGTTAAATATTAAACCGATTTAACATCAGTTAAAGATTAAATGTCAACAACATCGTTCCTAATTCCCTGGGCAGCTTAATCTTTTATCGGTTACTGTATTTTTGTCTGTTCAAGCTGATCTTAAACAGTTAAAGAGGAAAACATGGCAGGACAGCAAAGCCCAGTCAAAAGGTTAAGAAAGACCGTCAATGGCCACCTTTGTAATATTAGCCCCATAAAAGATAAACAGAAGCCATATTTTGAAGCATTTCTTCATCACGAAGGTGAATGTTGCAAAGTTGTGGCCTTTAAAGAAGAGGACTACATGAACTTCCAGAATGCTGAGAAGACTCAGTAAGTCTAATCTCTAATATCATCCTAATTATATTTATTGTAATATTTTTATAAAAATATTGTGTGCAGGAGTCCAGTTACACTACAGAATGTGATCGTACAACCATCTAAGTCAAATGGAAGAACTAATGTTTACTACACCCATACTTCCAAAATGTCCTGCGTTCGGGACATAAGCCATGCATTTAAAAATACCTTGCCCGATGAACCACAAGACATAAAATTGTCTGAACTTCCAAAACTGGATATTAACCATCTGAGGGTAAGATTTAGCAATTAATTTCTTTGAGATTGTTATATTTAATGTTTGCAGTCTAATAAAGTCCCTTACTGTCTGATATATGCTGTATCTTCTTTAAATTTTCTTTTCAGATTAATATTAATGTAAAGATTATCCTGGAGGAATACAAGGGGCACAATGTTGTGTGGGATGGACGCTACCTTCCAAAAACTGTATATACTGTAGCAGATACTACAGGCTATGTAAGTCTAACCGTTTGGGGTGAGGAAAGCGTCACTGTTGGAGAATGGTACAAGATTACAAATGTCTCAGTCAAACAGTTTAAAGAGAAAAAATCCCTATCAACTACCAAACAGACACAGATTCTCAGCATTCCATCTCAAGGTACCACAGTTGATGTTGAAGTGCCTATAAAGTCTGTAAAGTGTTATATTATCGGTGTAAACATAAATAGTCTCTTCATTTGTCATCGTAAGCATCAACTTAAAAACATAATACTATCAAGACCAAGTGTGTATTGTTACTCGTGTAAAACACATTACAAAATCACAGCTGCCATCATGAAGATCAGCGGGCACCTGGAACTCAAACCAGAAACGGGGGACATTATAATAAAGGCAAATGCTGAAGATGAGGTCATAAGATCAGCGCTTGCCATGAACGCAAACGCATCTCAAAATGATATCATTCAGGGACTTTTGTCTTTACCCCTGATGCAGATGACCATTTGCAACAACGTCATTGTGAAGATGGAAGAATCAAAATGTCCTCTGACCGAGTCGGATCAAGTGATGGCATCTCTTGCTGTGACGGATCCAGCTGATGTCTACTCACCCCCAGATCTCAGGCTCTTCTTCAGTTCCCAACGCCAAAAACGAAATCTATCAATTGATTCTAAACCCAAAAGATCTAAAGACCATCAAAGCTTGGTAGCCATCAGGGCCGTGCACAGGATTTTATAAATACAGAGGTCCAAATATGTATTTTTAATCGACCGATTATTATTATATATGAAAATAAAACCACACATTTTCTTAACTATTTATTCAGAAAAGATTTTTTCCATTCACATGGCAGTTACCACACTTACAAAATTGGCATCAAAAGCAGGTGATAGTATTACACAAACATGGACAATGTTGCACTTTCATTTCAGATTAACTGTTATTAAAGACTTTTTTGCACATATAATAAATGCAACTTTGTGGCAGAGACACAAGATGTGTACATGTGTGAAGACATTGCCTGATTTAACAAGTTGAATGTATTTTAGACGAGTCTCCTCCTCTTGCAGTCTCTCTCCAGCTTGTCTTCTGAGACGGGGTTGGCTGTAGCGATACCCAATGGGGACACGGAATTAAGTAAGGGATCCTCGGACGCCTGACCGAACAGAGCCATGAGCAAAGCAACACCGAATCCCGTAGCTCTCTCCCCCTGTCGAGAATCCATATTATCGATCATTTATTACAATTTCTTGGAGAAACAGGCTTTCTTTAAATTATTTAATGCTCTGTGTACTCACGGCATGGACGGGGGAAGCTATGTCCACATGTACCCAAATGCCCGGCCAATCAAAACCTAGATGAGAGCCAATGAAAAGGCCAGCACAAGAGCTCTGAGCGTTCTCACGGTCCTGTGGAAACAGAAAACATGTGTTCTGTACTGTAAAAATTTGTAATTGCTTTTCAATGTGCAGCCTCTTTAGTACATAGCAGCAGTAAATATAATTACAGTTTTTGCTTTTAAACTATTTTGTCAATTCCCATTACATCCCCAGATGCATTCCTATTGCTGAATAGTTGGATCAGTGCATTAACAGTGCAAAGATCGTAGGGGTTTGATTCCCAGGAAACACAAATACTGAAACTATGCATGACTTGAATGCACTGCTCACCGCCACAGAGTTTTTCATGTCGGCCATGGCTGAAGTAAATTCACTGAAGTGAAGTTCAGGGCAGTAGACCAAAGGATGTGCCAGGTCTCCGCTGCTGCGTCCCGCTCTCACGCACGCTGCTTCCCACTGCTCATTGTTGGTCATCACGGCCGCGTGGTACTTCCCTGTGGAGATTCCCTACAGGAGGAATAATAAGAAAGTACTGTAGCTGTGTTTCCATTGCCCCCCAAACTAAAATTGAAAATAAGAAAAAAAAAAATTTCAGGCATTTCAAAAAAGAAATATATTGCAAAACTGCAGTAGGAAAAGATTTACAGGTCACCTGACATACATAAACGTCACATACATTTTTTTTTCAGATGCTAAATCACGTACCATAAGTAACCTTTCAGAAAGACATCATCCACTTCCAAGTATTATGGGGCATACACACCAAACGCAAGTTCAACGATTTGCGTGAGTAGATTACATACAAAGTCAATGCAAAGACGTGTTAGACCTGTCCTTGCATGGGGCGATGCAAATGACGCAAATTGGGTAGCGAAAACACGCGCTATTCGCCTCAAACGAGCTTTCGCGCAAGTCAACTCAAGTGTTAAATTTGCATGACAAAAAGTTAAATCCCACGAGTAATCTAGAGTGAACAACGCGATGCTACGCATTTGGTGTGTACGTAGCATAACTGTGGGTTGACACCAGACGCAAGTTCAACGATTTGCGCAAGTAGATTACATACAAAGTCAATGCAAAGACGCGATGGCGCGATTGGAGCGAAAACACGCGCTATTTGCCTCAAACGAGCTTTCGCGCAAGTCAACTCAAGTGTAAAATTCGCATTACAAAAAGTTAAATCCCGCGAGTAATCTAGAGTGAGCAACGCTATGCTACACATTTGGTGTGTACGTAGCATAACTGTGGGTTGACACCAGATGCAAGTTCAACGATTTGCGCAAGTAGATTACATACAAAGTCAATGCCAAGATGCGGCGGCGCGATTGGTGTGAAAACACTCGCTATTTGCCTCAAACGCGCCTTCGCGCAAGTTGAAAATGTTCAACTCGAGCAATAAATTAGCATGACACGAAGTTAAATCCCACAAGTAATATAGAGCGAGTAAAGGTACATTCACATTATAAGCGACTAGCAATAGCAGAGCGACGCAATCTCATTGATTTCAATGGAAGCTCGGCAGCATGAGTGACAGTGACCGCTGGTGGCTGGATGGGCGTGTCCAGTTGCGCAACAAAGTTGAGAAATTTTTTACTTTATGCAAATTATGAGCGACATTCGGAAGCGACTATGATTTTTGAAATGACTTATTGCAAGAGGGAAAATTATGTTTAAGTCGCATAACATAAGTTAATGGAAAAGCTATATTTCGCAACAGATTTTTTATTGACATTTAGAAAATATCACATTTTTTTTTGCCTGAAAACCAGGCTACTGTCTTTTAATCTAATTTCTCTTTGTTTTTGAAAGAGATTTTGAATCATTTTGCTTGAGTCTCAAGAGGACAAATCACTCCTGTTTAAATAGAAACGTTAGGGATAATGACAAAAACTCATGTGACTTACAGAGAACAAGAGGTTCGATCACATGAGCGTGAACAACCACTACAAGCAAACTAAAAACCAAATATAACCCTCTGCCAAGACTCAAAGTGCAACAGCCATAAAAAAAGCTAAGAACCATTAACTGTTCGCTCTCTGTTTTTGTCATGTTGTTGACCATCATGTGACATTGAGTTTTAAAAAAATAATAAAAATAAATGTAACTTAACACTTGATATCAAGTCACAAAACCTGTTAGGACATACTCACCTGTCCTGAATGATGAAATGTGTGGATTAGGGCTGCACGATTTGGGAAATTTTTCCCATTGCAGTTATTCATGCTAATATTGCGATGTGCGATTGCGATTATAATAAATGGTATCATGAGTCAACTTGATGGGTTTTAAGGAAAATCCACACACAGTTTAGTGATAATGCTAAAATTTGTATTTGTAAAACTAGAAATGTTTTTGTATTGCCACGTGATGTACAACTGCTCAGTGTCAGTAATCCTAAATCCAAAATACCGCCATACAACAGACGTAGAGTTTTTTTTAGCTACCAGATCACTGTCAACCTCCTCTGCATCCATCTTCGCTCTGGTATTTCCGCGCTGCGCACACACAAGTGACGACGCACACCACACATGCGCATAGTGTGGATTGTAATTTAATATAGAAATTATATACACTGCAAATAAAATGACTTTCTTTATAAGTATTTTTGTCTTGTTTTAAGTACAAATATCTAAAAATTCATAAATTGATGAGCACAATGATCTAAGAAAATATGTCTAGTTTTTAGACAAAAATATATATTTATATACAAATAAATTTAAGTGAATTTGTGCATAAAACAAGCAAAAAATAAATAAAAAAATCTGCTAGTGGGGTAAGCAAAAAAATGTATTTCTTAAACACTAAATTCAATAAAAATGTGAATTTTTGTCTTCGTTTTAAGCACAAATTCACATAAATTTGGCATTTTATTTTCTGTCTAAAAACTAGACTTATTTTCTTAGGTCATTTTGCCCATCAAGAAAATGCATCCTGTACTAAAAACAAGACGAAATACTAAGAAAGTATTTTTTTTTTACCGTGTATGGTGTGGCATCAAAATCTATCAATCGCTTTCAGTGCTCAAGTTATTGTATGAATCCTCAAATGATGATATATTGTATGATGTCCTTGCATAAGTTAGCACAACCACACCTGAGCTCCGGTCAGCGTCGCCATATCCAGTATGATATCTGCAGAGAGATCTTTGCTTGCATACACAACACCGTCAGAGAGCACCAGCCTCCCTTCTGCATCTGTGTTATTTATCTCCACCGTCCTGCGAAGAAAAAAAAACATACAAAACACAACAATTTAATATTACAATATTTGATCTTTTACATAAACATTCAAGTAAGCACAACCATGTAATGCTGATGATAGGAAGTATGTTTAGGATTAAAACAGCTCTGCTTGAACGCAACGTGAAAACGTCTTTCCAGAGTACAGGGTGTGTATATCGTCTGGTCGTGTGGCTGTGGGCCCGACTGCGTTCTCTGCCAGGCAGAAGACGGCATGAAGGTTGTCCTTAAAGCCCTAAAAAAAAACACAAGTCAATATCACACTATGCAGTGTTGCTATATAATGATAAATACATACATATATATATATATATATAGGAAATGTACAAGATATCTTCATGGGACATGATCTATACTTATGTTGATTTTTGGCATTAAAAAATATCATTTTGACCCATACAATGTATTGTTGAAGTCATCCAAGATTGCACGAGGATGAGTAAATTGCAAGAATTCTCCTATTTGGGCAAACTATTCCTTTAAAACCAGGTTTACACAAAAACCTGTGCTGGCTGATCAAGGTCATAGATGTTTACATGTTTAACAGTGACTTATAATACCTGTTTAACAGTAGCTTTAAATGCTCCCAAAACGGCTGCAGCTCCTCCGCAGTCTCTCTTCATTCCTGGCATTGTGGTCTATAAAGAGAAATAAAAAAATGCTTTAGAATTTACTTATCCCTTTCTAAGCATTATTTCCATCTTTTTTTTTGCACTGTATAATAACAATGATGTATGGTACTCACTTTGCCCTTGATGCTGAGACCACCAGTGTCATAGACGATGCCTTTGCCCACCCAGGCAATAGTCTGTGTGGCACCTGTAGGGGTGTGGCTTAGCACAGCCAAGGCAGGGGGGTGCACGGCAGCTTTCCCAACTCCATAGATACCTAAAGATGAAGAGATTTAACATGAATACCTGCTTAACTAACAGGGTCTCCTTCAGCCAACTCATTTTTTTATGACAGGTTAATAAATCAGCTATAACTCATCTCGTGATGAGAATGCAAGCTCATCGTTTCTGGCATATTGGTCATAAACATTGTGTAATCGCAGTACAAGATGTGACAAATTACCACCAAAGCCTTTTTGTTTCAGTTCCTCTCCTCGGATTATAGTTGGAGGGATGCCTAATTCGTTCCCCACCACTTTGATTTCCTGCAAAACACATCACAAAATAGCAAATGAGGCCATTTTCAGGGAACATCATTGATGGGGTGACTCTCACAAAGAAAAACGTGGTCAACTATTAGCCATAAAGACGGTCTTCGACAGCTTTGTGAGATTCACCCTGAGATGAGGAAAGGAGAAACACTTGCCTCCAAGAAGTCATCAGTATTCATCTCATTGCAAGGAGTGTCTACGATTCGAGCAGCCAGACGAATTCCATCCGCTGCATTAGCAAGACACTACGAACAAAAAACACAAATCAGTTGTTTTATGTATTTGAAAGTCCTTCCTTGTTAAACCACACATGGCAGAAAATCGAAACCGCATTAAATGCATTGCATCTTGTGGCAATGAGCATGCGTCAAATGTCTGTAAACTATACTTCGCAAGGGGGTGCGTTCAACTGTGCGTGTACACGTAAAAAACAGACTATACTCCCGGCTTTTTAAAATACTGTGATAATTTAAGCATCCTTACCTCGAGCGTGGAGGCTTCCAGAGGACTGTTTTCTTGACCCACTGTGATAAACTCAACAGTGACGTGCTTTTTCTCCGTCCGGCGAGATGAGGCAGATCGGCGGGTGAACAGTGGAAACGCTCGTGCGATGGCGCATCCTGAAGCAAACACATCAGAGCGCTCACAGACCATCTGTAAAAAAGGCGCAACAATGGTGTATGTGTAAGCTCTTTAGTCACAGAAGTATATTTAATGAAATTAAGTGAAATGAGACTTACCACAATGCAGCGGTTGTTGCCAGAGGGTAGACATGTTCGGACCAGGCGGGTGAGGAAGTGGGCAGATGCCGGGCTGTTGTGCCGGCTCACTCGTGAAGGAAGAGCCGCCACTGCTGCATGACTCAAATACAGCGGGCAGCTATCTGTAGGATTCGGGTTCAGAGAACCTAAAGCTGCTTGCCATGTCTGAAATCAAGACATATAAATACATAAAATAGATGCTGGAATACTGTACACATTACAGAAAACAGGCTACCAGATACTGTCGTAACAGAGGTGACATCAGACAGTAAAACTATTTTACTGAAATAAAGGTACCATGAGCAGTGGTGTAAAGTAATGAGGTAGACAGCGTCACGTAGCCAGACCTTCAGACTGAGTGACGGCAGAAGGTCTGGAGTCGGGTCTGGGGAATGACCTAAGACTTGACTAACATGTAAAGCAACCAAATCACAGTTAAAATACGTAATGCACCTGCTAATCCTGAGAATTCAACCAATCAGATGACAACTTTGAAATCCTTTTTAAACCGGGAATTGGTATTGGCAGATTAAGACATTTTTCCCACTATCGTACAGCTGATTGTTAAAAACAGCCGATGATCAGGGCAGATTATATCCTGTTAATCAAAAGGGGCAGAAAAACCCGGCAGAACTCATAATTTGTAGTTTTTTGAGTTTATTTGAATTCTTAGTTTTTTTCATAGTTTATTTAAAGTCATAGTGTATTCGTAGTTTATTTGAATTCATAGTTTTTTCGTAGTTTATTCGAATTCGTAGTTTTTCGTAGTTTATTTGAATTCTTAGTTTTTTCTTAGTTTATTTGAATTTATTTCCATAGTTTATTTGAATTCTTAGTTTTTTCATAGTTTATTTGAATTCTTAGTTATTTGTAGTTTTTTCGTAGTTTATTTGAATTCATAGTGTATTTGTATTTTATTTGAATTCATAGTATTTTCGTAGTTTATTTGAATTCATAGTTTTTCTTAGTTTATTTGAATTTATAGTATTTTCATAGTTTATTTGAATTCTTCGTTTTTTCATAGTTTATTTGAATTCTTAGTTATTTGCAGTTTTTTTCGTAGTTTATTTAAATTCATAGTGTATTCGTAGTTTATTTAAATTAATAGTTTTTTCGTAGTTTATTTAAATTAATAGTTTTACGTAGTTTATTTGAATTCTTAGTTTTTTCATAGTTTATTTGAATTCTTAGTTTTTTCATAGTTTATTTGAATTCATAGTTTATTTGTCGTTTTTTCTAGCCTGACGTTGCCATACTCAATTCTAGTCAGAATTTGAGTCTGATACCGCTCCATTGAGCTATAATTATGAGGCGTGTCTCAACCGAAAAATGCCTCTGCACTCAATTGGATAGACCTAAGACCAATCAGAGCAACCGAGTGTGTAACGTATGTTGAAATTACGTCTTTGCAGCCTGACCGAACTGCTAGTTATTTCGCTATGACACAACATTGTGATTATACTGAGTTAGCGAATGTACATCAACACCTATTATGTTTACAACATTTCGTTTATATCACAACATGAAGTATTTACTAAGTCATAGAGTAAGACTATCTCTTACCATTTGTACGTTAGGTGAACTTCATCCACGACGATACCCATTACGTTTGCTTGAAAATATTGGAGCCTAACATGTCCCTCCACTTACAGCAACCACGATTCCGGGCTTCCGAAAAGAAGCTGGCAACGACCGCTAATTATATCCATCTCGTCGTGTACGCTGAGTTGCATCGCCGTGATAACGTTAGCCTTTTCATTTGCGACCAACTTTTGCCGAATAGGACATCAACAAATGCCCTGCTCGCGTTTCTCTGTTCCTCTTTTAAAATCAATGCTCTGTCGATATATTTTAGAACAGACTCAATGTCAGAATCCACACATCTGAACTCTACAGCGGCAGCCATTCAACACACGCGCTCTTTGGTGACGTGGTTCATTACGTTACTGTTGATTATCTGTCCATCATCTTATAAAGCCCGCCCTGACAATTTGATTGGTTCGACCAGCATTTGTTCTAAAATAGTAGCTCCTCAACGGAGAAACCCCAGACCCATCTTCCCGTTTACAAAATCTTGTGGGCGGGGCTAAGATGGGCTGGCACCCAGGCTACGTTTTTTCGTAGTTAATTTGAATTCATAGTTTTTTCATAGTTTATTTGAATTCATAGTTTATTTGTCGTTTTTTCGTAGTTTATTTGAATTCATAGTGTATTCGTAGTTTATTTGAATTCTTAGTTTTTTCATAGTTTATTTGAATTCTTAGTTACTTGTAGTTTTCGTAGTTTATTTGAATTCATAGTGTATTCGTAGTTTATTTGAATTCATAGTTTTTTCATAGTTTATTTAAATTCGTAGTTTTTTGTAGTTTATTTGAATTTGTAGTTTTTTTTAAGTTTATTCGCAATTTATTTGAATTCGTATTTTATTATTAGTTTTCCGTAGATTATTAAATTAAAAGTTTATTCATAGTTTACCTGAAATGCGCTGGTTACCTGAAATCCGCAGGTTCCCTGAAATGCGCAGGTTACCTGCGCATTTTAACCTGAAGATTTTAAGTAACCTGTGCATTTCAAGTAACGCTTGCAATGCGCAGGTTACTTGAATGTGCCGAGGACCTTGAATGCGCAGGTTACCTTACTTCAATTTGTAGTTCACTTTGAGATACTTGGGAATTTTTTTAACTATTTGCATTTTACTTTAACTTGTCGCTGCATGGCACCCATCTCTTTCAATGAGGTTGTTAGGAGGTAGAGCTGCACAATTATGACTAAAAATATAATTGTTGATTATTCATCTTGATATTGTAATTGTTATTATTATTGACGATAAATAGATTTAACATTGATGTTTTGAACCACTTTATAACCTTTTGTGACAGCTGCATTGTAAATTCTAAACAAACTAAATAATATAAATGTAAATAACAAATAATTATGGGAGTTGTTAGTAAAAAATCCAAAACAAATGGCTAAAAGACACCTCAACTTATCAATTTAAAATTTCTGATTTACTGTGTTTGGTTCCCAAACATGCTGGCGAAATAGGGCATAATATTTTAATAGGTGACATTTACATATTGGTGGGGCATATGTACTTTTAGTTAAAGTACTTCAGTACTTTTCCCACCACTGAGGCTCTGTGGTATTTTCTGGAATTTTTTTTGTAAGGGAAGAGCCTTTCCCTAAAACAGCATATTTTGTGAGTAAACCACAATCTTCCCAACCAATCTGAATAGAAAGGAAAAACAAGCATACAAGAAGTTACAGTAACTGTAGGAAATCCAGACTGTCAGGTTCTGCTTCCTTATAACACACAGATAAAGACTTGAAGGATCAAAGCTGAGTCGACATACTAAAATAAAATGTTGAGTAATAAGCTCACAAGTGAGTCTTGTTTAAATATATATGACTCACATCCACTGTAAAAACATGGTATTCTAGACCTTGGTGTACCACTTGTAATACATCACAGTAACATAGTTTTACCATATGATATCATCATTATACCATAATAACACAAAACCGTTCGTAAGGTGGTTAACGTGGTTCATTTTCTTAGTGAAATGTAATAATAACCGTGTTATAAAAAGTACTGATTTCAATAGAACTCACAATAGCACGGTGTAAAGTAACACAAACGTTAAGTCTTTAAATTAATTTAGGTAATCGTGTGTATTTTTCATTCATAGATGCAGACTGCTGCTATGTTACACAGCAGAAATCCGTTGTCAAATCTCCAACTGTATTAGCCGGTGAGCTAACGTCAACGCGTCGGGGGCTTTATTTTACATCACGTACCTCTTTGCTGACCACCGGCTGCAGTTTTCCTTTCAACTGGGCCCAGTTGAGCTGTTGCAGGTTGCCAAGCTGGCCGACGATGAGGACAGGACGGTTCTGCGGCTCTGAATCCCCGGCAGATGCCTTGAACTCCAGCAACACGTTCGCCATCTTCCGCCTGAATGAAATGTTTGTTCGGCTTCACGCGGCGTTGCGCAGACCGATCGACGTATGACATTTAAGTATCGCGAGAATTATTTAAAAGGACAGCTGTAGCGTGAACTGCTTTAACCTTGTTTTTCTTTTCAGGTTGTTAATAAGTTTGCAGTTTCGTTGGTCTTAATGTTTAAATGCAATAGCATCATCCTCACAAAAAGTCCCAGAAAATCACAGTACCACCGTGGTTTCTGTGGACATGTGCATTGGTGGAAAAGAACTTGTGTACAGATAAATCTATTAAAATATTACTTAAGTAAAACTAAAAAGCGTATAGTTTTAAAAACACTTCCAAAAGTACATTCTGAATAAAAAAAGAAATGTATGAATAAATGCGGTTTATAACCAAAATCACAGTTTACTTGTTTATATGGCACTTGGCAGTCTTGCCCGTTCCAATATGGCGGACACGTTGACGTTTCGCAGCAACCGGTCGCGATACTGAAAACAGTCCACGTACGTCTATTGAAACATACGAAAAATTATAACACAAAAATTTCATTACATATTACTTTGTGAACCATTCAATAAATTTAGTTATAAATTACTGATTGTTTAATAATATGGATGCGCCTAAATGGTTGTTTATACAAAGTTCATAAATATTTCTTGCTACCATGGTTGTATAATATATAGTAACCAAAGTTAATCAAATACTTATTGTGTTTAAGACACTACAAGAAACTCAACAGTATCAGCATAATACAATGCCGAGAAAATAGTGATCTTTTTTATAGTGTAGAAAGTTCAAATGTATAGAATATCAGACAACAATCATCTTTATGTATGATTTTATTTCAATAAAAACCTGTTTAGTCTTTACAGAAGGTCAAGGTTCAGAGAGCATACAGTAGTACCATAATGGCAGAAAATTATATGACATTTTTACATGTGCATCACACCAAACCGGCAAAAAAATGAAGGAAACTACATAAAACGAGTTTAAGCACTGGATGTAGCTATTTTTCTATTTATAACTTTTAAGAAAATGCCCCCATTTCTAAAACATCATCATAAATTCCCTCTAAATTCATAAAATAATGCAGTCGTGTTCACCATACAGTAGTGTCGCAATTGCCCTTCACAAAAGCCAACAGGAAATCATTTGGAAAGAAGAGAAATGAATCATTACAATATACAAAAAAGCTTTGGACAGTGTTACCATAAGACAACCACAAAACTCCATAAACTCTGTACAGATATTTTCATCTAAAATAAATAATTTTATCTTGCACATGAAACAGCAGATGTACTGTTTAGGGCTGAGCTGCAGTCTTAGCATGATCAGAGATCAAAGGTTAAAGTTCAGTTTAGGATCTGTCGACAAGTTTAACACACAAATGTCCTTTACTCTTTAAGGCAAGGAACAGAGTGAAGCAAATCACTGATAAATCACTCTATCCTTTCAATGAATATACGGTATCACTGAAATGATACTGATAGTATGATAACAACACTGTCATTCACATGTTGACTAACACATAATGGTGCAATAAGCCTTTACAGACATCAGCAGAAGACTTTATGGTCAGTTATGGATGGGAAACATTTCAGAAAAATAAAGGACAATGTAACATTCCATTCAATTTCTTTCTTAATCACAACGCTTTCACCCCTTAAAATATTAATCGTTTTCAAGACCATGATAAATGCCTAAGTCTTTAAATATCTCCAGGTTGACAGGAGTGTCAGTGCTTCTCTTATAAAACAACAGCGAGCAAGCACAAAAGTGGAAGATTTAAATGCTGTGGTGCAAAAAAGGTGCTTTTGTCTGTGATTTCATTTAGGACTCACATTAAACACAAACAAAAACCAAAACCAACATCAACGTTTTAAAATGCAAGTTCAAAGGCAGCTCATAACGCTATATATGGGTCTCACTATAGCCGACTACTGCGGTGGATTGAAACTGATGTCCCGAGGCAGAAAGTGAATCTCATAAAAACCATGTCCAGGTCACAATTCAACACCACCTGAAATGTATACAATCAAGGATGTTTACTTCATTTATTCGTTTTATTTAAAATAGCCTACCTTTAACAACATTAACTTTTTTTAAAAGCAATGGAGTATTACAACTTTAAATTTAGTATAATAAAAAATCCTTATAACAATATTAAAAATAACATCAAATAAAAGTTCCTGGATGTTTTACTGTAATTACCCTTCATTTCAATGGTGATTCCCATTACTGTTAATACAGTAAAAGTAAAATCTAGCACAGTAAAATAACAAAAAAATAATAATATTACAATACTAGCACAATGTAAAATTCGCATTACAGTAAAGGGAATGAATTTTCGAAATGAATGTGAATAAGTGTCAATAAAATGTCACAATGGTCCTAAAAATAACCTTCACTTAAATGTATTTTTATTTTGAAGTGAAATGTGAGCTGGACAGGTTTTGTGAGATTCAAGTGGATAAGACCTTCTCTTCCAGGACAGGTACAGACAAGATCCCAAACCTTATCTTTTCCCGACATTTACTCTTTTAACCAGATAACAAGCGCGGCCATCTTATAGTCACACTCCAAAGTGCTGTGCTTGTGCCAAACTCTTGTACCACTCCTTAGGACTTTCTTCCAGACACGCCACAGGTTGGCCTCCAGAGGGCACTACACCTATTCATTATGTTGTGTAGTATTTGATAACATAAGCAGCTCTGTTAGACAAACCTTCCTCTCTCAAACAATGGTCCTAAGTCAACATGCACGCACACACACTCACACACATAGAAATACATTGGTTTACTCTCATAAATACAGGTGGAGCTCTCTTAGAGGCCATGGAATGATTCAACTAAACTTTGTCCCGAACAGAACAAGTATTAGAACAACAACTATGACAAAGAGAATTAAAATGACAAGCATCTTGCGATCTTTCTTCTGGTACTGCTCAGCCTAACAACGGAGAAAAAAAGTTAATTCAAGTATTTACAGTAGTGCTTGTAAACCGTAAAATACATTATGGTAATATTATATGTGAGCCTGGACCACAAAACCAGTTAAGGGTCAATTTTCTGGAAAAATAAGCCTTCCATTGATAGAACAATATTTGGCTGAAATGCAACCATACAAAAAACTGGAATCTGAGAGGGAAAAAATCTAAATATTGAGAAACTCGCCTTTAAAGTTGTCTAAATTAAATCCTTAGTAACACTTATTACTAATGTATAAAATATCTTCATGGAATATGATCTTTACTTAATATCCTAATGTTTTTGGCATTACAAAAATATAATTTTCACCCATACAATGTAGTGTTGGCTACTGCTACAAATATACCCGTGTGACTTATGACTGGTTTTGTGGTCCAGGGTCACATCTACAATACGAATGACTGTAAATATCAGCTATTTAAAAGATGGATTTGTTGCTTAACAATAAAGAGCCTCACCTTTTGGAGCTGCTTAAGCCCCTCTTCTGTTTTAACGCATGATTGCTCCACATTGAAGTCAATTCTGTCAAGCACCGTGCCCTGAATTGAATAACATTGCCATTAATAAAACCAACATTAAGTATTTTAGAAATGTATACAGCACAATACAGTCACAATTGTGAAACATAAATCTTTCTAAAATTGTATTCTTGTTAAATAAAGCATTTTAATCAGCATCCAAACTTATTAAAGTGCTGGCACTTGCTCAAGTTATCTAACTCAGGGTTCCCACACCTTAGTTAACTTCATATTCAAGGACCTTTCAAGGACTTTCCAGGTCCAAAACCCTCAAATTCAAGGACTAAATGTGGGGACACTTTTCATGTGAGAGCAAGGTTTCATCGTGTTACCTTTTAAGATACATTGCTACAGTTCCCTTTTGAGGGAACTCGCGCTGCGTCACTGCGGTGACACTTTGGGGACATCTCCAGGGGTAAGTGTGTCTGAATGTGTATATCAAATTTAACCAATGGTGAGACTTAACAACAAAGACAGGGTGACGTGGGAGCCAGGAAGTATATCGCTTTCTGAAATATTGCCAAAGACGGCGTTACAGGGACGCCAGGAAGTATGGCAAGGGAGACGCAGCGTCTCGTTCCCTTCTCAGGGAACAACAGTTACATACGTAACTCAAGACGTTTTCTTCCCAGTGCCTTGAATTTTTCCCCCAGATTCACAAACTTTCAAGGATTAGTGGGAACCCTGCTAACTACATGTGATATGTTTTTCGATGAGATCTTCACACTAACCTGTTCAACAACCATTCCGGCAAGATCTCTAAATATCTCATTAAGGTCCGAGATGGACTGAACAACCTGTCGAATCTCTCTCTCTCGCTCTTCTACCATCACACTGTTCTGCTGAACCATGACCAGCTGGTCATCTGTAAACCCCTGAAAGAGCAAAAAAATTTATCAAGTCAGATTTTGACATTATCATGTAAATCTTGGCATCTTAAACACTTATCCGATTCCAATATCTCCCTACTCAGATGCTGAAGTATTAACCCTCCTATTATGTTTGAGGTCAAATTGATACTTTTTAACTTGAAGTTACTTTTAAGTCACTTTGGATAAAAGTGTCTGCCAAGTATATAAACAAGTGTCCCTGTAAAACTGTCCTAATGAGTGTTTTTTACTATTAATATGTGAAACTGGCAAAACTTTTCTCAAATAAAATAAATGTTATATTATTATTATATTATTAATAATATGTTATATTATTATTTTCATTACTACTTTTATTTTTTATACTAAACATACACTAAATTTATGTGCTACAAAAAATATGTTATTATAGAAATTATTCTATTAAATAAACAATTTATGTATATAAAAAATACATTTCAGATCACCGTAATGATTGCACATCTCTTTAAAAAACACAAGGGGAGCTGAAGCACATGTATAAATAAAACCGTATCAGATGTCGCTCCTTAACTAACAGTGTAATGGGAATTTTCAGTTTTTGAAAGATATATTCATTAAATAATTACATTTAAATATGTGTTATGTGTATTAATATTTACTGCCAGAAGATTTAATTTAAATAATCACAATAATGTGTGAAAATATTTGATGAACAAACAAAAAATGTATGAGAATTAAATGTCAAAACAATTAAACAGGCAATTAATCGTCAAAGCTCTAAACAGGCAATTAATCGTCACAACGGTCACAATTTATTAGTCAATTAACCGTTAACTAAATTTCATAATCGTGACAGCCCTAACCCCAAACATCATAAGTGTTGCTAAAATTTAAACATAACAGGAGAGTTAATATTGGCCAAAAACAATATGAATATCAATATATTTATCATCCCTCATACATTATACATCTAAACATTTGGCGACACATGCATTAAAGCTAGAAATTAGAATATATTGTTTATTATTGTAATGTTTGTAAATTTGTAAATTTCAGATCACCGCAATGATTGCACATCTCTTTAAAAACACAAGGGGGAGCTGCCGCACATGTATAAATGAGACCGTATCAGATGGCGCTCCTTAACTGACAGGGTACCGCGAATTTTCAGTTTTTTAAAGATATATTCATTAAATAATTACATTTAAATTTCATAATCGTGAATGTCCTAACCCCAAACATTATAAGGGTCGCTAAAATTTAAACATAACAGGAGGGTTAATATTGACCAACAACAATATGAAAATCAATATATTTATCATCCCTCATATATCATACATCTAAACATTTGGATATATTGTTTATTATTGTAATGTTTGTAAGTACTCCTACTCGGTCATATAGTGCGATATCTTCATCTTCATCCATAAGGGGACCCGAGTCGAAAAAGTGCTTTGATCGTTCCTCACGGTTTTTCATACGTTTAATCATAAGCAAAGACATTTAGTTTAAGCATTTTATGCAATTCGTACAATATGCATGTTATTACTTCATTTGTAATGCCAGCTTTGACCTCAAAATGCTTACGAATTACATCAGCATGTTAATTTATAGTCTGTGTGTGTGTGCGTTTGTGTATGCATTCACATACGTTTCAAGTAGCCTGACTGTGTGTGTCTGAAGTTAGTTGAAAGATCTTGAAGGCTCTGAGCCAGCGAGGAGACCACATTGGTCAACAATTTTCTTTCTTGTTCTGTACAGTGATGGCTCTGAGTCTGCAGTCCTGTAACGGCTCGCTGGCACCTGTGAAACATCTACACGCACATACAGACACCTTTACAGCACGTTCAGTGATTTACTGTCAGCGGTTTAGTTAGAGCAGATGTTTCTGTATAATTAAAAGATGATGATTGGGCATGTGTGGTATGATACCTGTGTAATTTCCTGTGTGGTGATCTCTATAGCGTGTTCCTCCTCGCTGCTGTCATCCAGCGTGGGGCGGTTCATGTGTTTGTCGTGCAGACCGGCCAGTTCCTTCATCTTGTGACGGATACGTGTGATTTCATACTGAATCTGCAGAAACAAGAGATTCACTGTTCATTCTGGGTTTCACAACCCGATGTAAGAGATTCAGACTGCAAAATTTTAAACTATCTGCCGCAGGAAAGGTGAAAATATTCGGAATAAATGAACATTTGAATGTTAGTTTTAATATCATGCTGTGCACATTTCATTCTTATATTAAATATGCATGTAAAAATACTAGAAATTTAGTGTTTAAAGTAAAGATGATAATTATTATTTATAATACACATAGTTTTTAATGATAATTTTAGGAGTGCACCTGCAATTATATAATCACCCATTATGGGGCAAAATATATATTTGGCACAATAAAACTTATTTGGACTATGTCAAAACTGGGTCTTGCAGCACAACCACCTGAGAACCAGTGAGCTAGACCATTTTAAGTTGCTATAATGCAAACATTGGCATATTAATAAAAATATGAGCATCATATTTATGCAATTAAACCTTTTCTCTTTTTAAAGTCAGGCTGGAAAGACTTCCTTTGTGAGTGGATTGCTGTAAATACACATTTTGAGCAACAAGTAGTACAATGCATGCAATTTTTATCAAAAATTATCAATTTTTTTTACCTCATCCACCCCCTCTACCCATTTGGGTGGGAGTCTTTTTGTGACACCAATAGCAGCTTCTGGGTCCAAACTAATGCCAGACACCAGGGCCATACGATCATCAGCAAGCTAAAGAAGATGAAAGAAAAAAAGAAAATCATAGACTGGGCTTTGTGACTGCATTACAATCTTACAGTACTTTTTTACAGTTTCAGAATAACAAATATTTATTCATTTTATTTATATATTATTCACTTATAAACCAAAAACAGGCCCATGCTAAATCTGCATCACATTTTCTGTGCGCAAAAGTGAAAACATTTGAACAGTACCTCATCAAACTCCTAATATGGTTGGAAGAGCCCAGCGAAGTCCCATCCAATGAGAAGAGAGATAGAAGAGAAGGGGCGTGAGACATGAGAAATGACAGCAGATAACCCCGAGACAAAAAGCAGTGATTATGGACATTTTAAAAATGACTGACAGCTTTGGGCAGGACTGGACAATTGTTATTCAATGATCATCAATATCCTGTAAATGTAAGGGATGCACCATTATAAGAGGTTATATTTATATTATAGCAGATTATTATATTTACCTACATTACATTGATCTAAACCAGTTCATCTGTGGCTGGCAAAAAAGGTTTAAAGGAATACTCCACTTTCTAAAACATCTCAATAATTTACTCACCCCCATGTCGTCAAAGATGTTTATGTCTTTCTTTGTTCAGTCGAAAAGAAACCAAGTCTTCTAAGGAAAACATTCCAAGATTTCTCCCAATTCAACAGACTTCACTAGACCCCAACAGTTCACAGCTTCAATGCAGTTTAAAATTGCGGTTTCAACGCAGCTTCAAAGGGCTCTAAACTAGAGCCCGACCGATTTATCGTTTTGCCGATTTTATCGGCCGATATGAGCATGTCGCAGATATATCTGTATCGGCGTATAAGCCGCAGATATGCGCCGATATGAACGTTTGTTACAGAACACATTAAATGCATTTGAAAGATGTAAGTACTTGTTTGTCCAGCAGAGTGCGCCCTACTGGTTGCTAATGGTGACCCAGGTCACTCACTGTAGTGACACCATCCAATCCCCCACCCCCTTCACCTCAGTCAGTCTCTCAGTTCAGGTGGCATGGAAACAGTCACGCAGTGTCTTCTTCACAACATTTTTACACCTGGTATTAAGACGCGCTTTGGTCGATTGGATTATAAATGGACAAGAGAGACGCATTCCCGTTTGCATTTGGTGTTTTTAATCCGTCTCTTTGTCGACTTATGAGTTAAAACGCAAGCGGGAGAAATGACGCGAGACGGAGAAATTACACGTTTAAACTACGCACAGCCGTGCACTTATATAACACTATATGAGATTACTGCTGCTTGTGTTGTTAGTTAACATGCTCATTTCAGAGCAATTGATTCAATAAGCTCGCGCAACTCTACGCCCTTGCTAAATAAAAGAGGCGGAGCGAAGACGCTTTAGTTTTATAAAAGTCTAAAGTTGCACGGAACCCTGGGTTTGTGTTATAAAAACGTTGTGCACAACATTAAACATAGCGTACATTAGTATGTGCTACGTCAAGCATTGTCTTCGTAACGATGACTGGCTAACTAATTTGTGAAGTACACAACTTACTGTAAAGCTAATAATCAATGACTTCATAAGTTTCTCATTATAACGTTATTCTCGTCAAAACTGCAAATGATGCAAGTTTTATGTATTTTGTTCTCTTTGTGTTTTAAAGTTATTTATAATAAGTCAAGTTTACTGTTTAGTGCACTGATATTCAACTAATTTTGGATAATAAAGTTTATTGTTAACTTCTGCCTATAGTACATATCTTTGTCACATCAATATAAGTGTTGGATCACCACATTTGTGAGTGATCACCACATATGTGAGTGATCATTGCATTGCATTGTATTTATTCATATACAGTATATTATGTTAAAGTATATAGTGTATTCTATGTACAGTACTGTAGTATAATATACTGTAGTATATACTGAACTATAATATACACATAAAGAATATCGGCCGATATATCGTTATCGGTCTTTTTTTACTCCCTAATATCTGTATCGGCCCGAAAAAACGCATATTGGTCGGGCTCTACTCTAAACGAATCCAACCGAGGCATACGGGTCTTATCTGGTGAAACAATTGTAATTTTCGACAAAAAAATATGGACTTTTAAACCACAACTTCTCATCTTGCACTAGCTGTGCGTCGCGCCAGCGCGACCTTAGATATTGCGTAATCACGTCGAAAGGTCACGCGTTTCATATGTGAAACGCACACTTGCGGACCATTAGACCAATAGTATCATTTCACAAACAACAACGTCTGATTGGTCCTCTTTCTCCACACTTGTAAACACTGGAGGGGTAGTTTCGCATACGTCATGCGTGACCTTTCGACGTGATTCAGTAATACGTAAGGTCCCGCTGACAAGTAGTCGTGGTTTAAAAGTACATATTTTTATGTGACGATCGTTTCGCTTAAGACCCTTATGCCTCGGCTGGGATCGCACTTTGAAGCTGCATTGAAACTGTAAACTGCCGAGGTCCAACAAAGTCCACCAAATGGAGAAAAATCCTGGAATGTTTTCCTCCAAAATCCCAATTGCTTCTCGACTGAACAAAGAAAGACATCAACATGGATAACATGAGGGCGAGTAAATAGTCGGGATTTTATATGAAATTAAATGTTCCTATAATGTTTGAATTGGCAAATAATGATATTAGATGTTTCGCTTACTATTTTTACCCAATTGGGAGGTACAGATACCATTACTGATGTATTCAGGGTTCCCACACCTTAGTTAACTTCAAATTCAAGGACCTTTCAAGGACTTTCCAGGTGCAATACCCTCAAATTTAAGGACTAAATGTGGGGACACATTTCAAGTGAGAGCAAGGTTGCATCGTGTTACCTTTTAAGATTGTTACAGTTCCCTTTTGAGGGAACTCGCGCTGCGTCACTGCAGATTGTGTATATCAAATTCAACCAATGGTGAGGCTTAACGACAAAGACAGGGTGATGCGGGAGCCAGGAAATATATCGCTATCTTAAATATTGCCAAAGATGGCATTACAGGGACGCAGGAAGTATGGCAAGGGAGACGCAGCGTCTCGTTCCCTTCTCAGGGAACAACAGTTACATTACCCGAGACGTTTTCATGTGTCAAACAACTTTGCAAAAAGCAAATGAATCAACAATTTGTATTTAATTTGTATGAATCAACATTCGCATACAGAATATATAAGCATTTAAAGCGAACAGTTTAGCATGTGTGCTTAAAAAGTCTAGAATTTTTATGATATTATCCTACACTACACAGGGAATAATATGGATTTTCTTCCAGAAAACTTCTTGCATAAAATAGATTCAAGCACTTTTAATGACCTGTATCTATGTATGTTTATTTTCAACAACTTCTAAGGGCCTTGAATTTTTTACCCCAGATTCACAAACTTTCAAGGATTTCAAGGACCCGTGGGAAGCCCTGTGTATTGTGTGGAACCACTTTGCAATACATCAATTAATGGATGTAAAAATGTGTCCATTCCAGCCCAAAACTAATTCTCAATCCTAGTAAATGATTGTGTTACTAGTTGTTACATGAGTGAACTGATTCATAAAATAGCTAAACAATTTATCAATATTAGATTTGGAAAAATGCCACACTTTCTCCTAAGGTGCAAAGTTCTGTGAGATATTTTATCAACCCAACAGACAACCGTAGATGAAAGCGTGCAAGATTTTGCAAGGCAGTGCTAAGCTAAAAATCAAAAAAGCAAAGCAAAAATCAGCATGCAAAAACAACAACAAAAACAAGCATGCATGATTTGATTTTAAATGACGTCTGTGGTGGTAACTTTATTACGCCAGCTTTGAATATTACATTGTAAGAAATAATCGCCGTGTAAAATCTGCCAAGACCAAAACAAAGTCCATATCCTACAATGTTATGTTCAGTGCCATGGTTCATGATATTATTGTACTATTCAAAGCCATGCTGGATACCAGACCGCCCACCAACATCAAACAGAAAGAAATATGTAAAGCATAGCTTATCTATAGAAAAAAATCTATGGAACTGCAAAGACAAAACATAATGCTTAACAAAAGAGTCTTACTGTACACTTAAATTTGTGCACATTGACTAAATAACTCACATATTTCTTTAAAACATTACAAAGAATTGTGTATTTCACAATTTTCAATCATGTGTATTTATTATTAAATTATTACATTTAATACATCCCATCCTGTGTTTTGTTCTCATGGTAAATGGTTACAGTAGATTATAGTAGATCCACAACCACCACAAGACATTTTTGCAATTAATATTTGGTCTTTATCATTGCAACTCAAGTGTGCTGAAGTAAATTAAATCGTATGAGTATGTAAACAACTTTATGAATAGCTAGCCGGCTCGCGTGGTCTGCCAGCTGTTCATACAGCAAAAACAAACAGTTGAGGCTTGTTGGCGCAACTGACAGCGCTAGTTTACATCAACAAGCATCACTAGCTAGGTTTATCTAGCTAGCTGAAAAGCACACACACGCGAAAACAATCAATTCAGACAATTAACGTTAGACTCACCGCAGCATTGCTACGTGTATTCAGAGTACGACGGTGGTCGTATGTACTCACTTGCTCAGCCAAAATCTGCCGGTTTTGGATCGCATTGTTCCGCATTAATAAGAAAGCATCGGTCAGTCGCCGAGTTGCCATGGCTACGCAATAAAGGAGGACAGTAAAATGAAATAAGGACGAGCTGCCTCGATGGCTGTCTTGAGATTAGTTACTTAGCTCGTCGGTCGCCTTGGCAGCTGGATACTGAACTAGCGAGCTAGCATGCTAAACAGCAGGCAAGCTCGCGCACCGACGATTTCCAGCGGTTTGGGTCACTTTGTAGTGTCTATGTTTGTATCCTGTATAATATTACAACATTACAATGCAGATAACCCGAAATTTCCGCTCGATTCGGAGTGTAAATGGATCATGTCTGCGACTTCCGTGACGTGGAATGCGTAAACGTGACATCACAGCGAAACTTCCGGTTTGGGCAATGAATATACTAAATAAATATATAAATAATAAAATACCATATTTTTGTTACTTTATAAATTAATTTAAAGATACTATGCTTTTTGTGTTTACGTGAATTTTTTTCTTCGTATTATTGTACCATATTACATCTTGTTTACCTGTTAATGTTTGTACTTTATTCCTCAAAGTAATGTTAAAGTTTTTTTATTTAAAAAAATATTTAAAAATAGCATTGAATATTAGTTTTTTTGTTATTACGAGAATAAAGACAAATGGATAACATTTGTAATTCTGACGTAGTTTTATTTTCTTTACTGATATTTAGTTTTATTTTGTTTTGTTTTTTACTGGGCGGATAAAATACGGCGTCTCCAAAGGGGCAAAAATATTTTCGAAACTCGCACTCGTTTTGCTTCTTGTGCAGTTTTACCGCGTGGAGGCGCTGTTACATATTTTAAACCGTGAACAATTCACAAAAAGTTGAAATGTAGAGAACATCTGTGTGATCACTTTTAGCAAACTGTTTATTTAAGATGTAAAAGACACATGGATGCTGGATTTGAGCATTGGACTTGATATCCACTGTTATATAGATTTTTATTTACTATTTTGTTTTTGAAATCGATCTTACTGTGTCCGATCTGTGCTCTGGAAACTTTTATATTCATTCATTCATTCATTCATTCATTCATTCATTCATTCATTCATTCATTCATTCATTCAAACATATTGAATTTTGAAGTTTTTTTTTTTTTAATACATGCACATGCAGATATGAATATGAGAACAAGCTAAATTATAATTTATTAAACATTTAAGGTCACTACATAATTCCAAAATCTCCACTTGGGTTTAAATGCTACTATTACTCTAAAATAGGCTGCATTTAAGATCCCCCTGCTGATCTACTTTCTCTGTAAGTGAGCATTTTAGGGTCACTCTACAAAGATATTCAACAGGACAGGTGAATTTACTACAGTATATCGGCAGTTTATAACACAACATTAAAACTGCCCCTTGTGCTACATAAAGATTTGTGATTTATACCCAACATCACAGAAACATAATTTGAACTCCCACGTGATAGGTGAAGGTTGAGAGTTCAACTATAACAGAATAATAGATCCAAGATTACACATGGTCTCTGTATTTAAAAAACAGATCTTTGAATATTAAATAACATATAGTCATTCACCAAAGTACGAATTGCAGAATGAAAAAGCGTTTTAAGCACATAAGCAGATAATACAGAATGTGTTTTGTATATAAATGTTTGATAGTGGAAAATGCAGGAGTGTATTGAACCATAAAGCATAAAAAATCGGTCTTTTTGTTCTCATCTGGACAGTAACAGAAAAAGAGGTTGTGACCATGAGTAACTAGCGGGGATTTCACCAAAAGAACAGCTGTGTAACCCAAATCCCCTTTCGTAAACTAAGACACTGTATTCATTTAATCTGGAGTTTAAATCATTCAACATACATGACATCTTTCAGTGGGTTGAGAAGTACAGCAGAGCCTCACAAGAGTAAGTCAACCTGGTTTCAACCTCTAAGTTCAAAAGATTAACAAATATTAAGAAACAATGGTAGGAAAAAAGTTTGTATGCAGTGTTGGGGGAAACGCATTACAAGTAACTTGCATTACATAATAATATTACTTTTCTGAAGTAACAAGTAAAGTAATGCATTACTTTTCAAATGTAGCCTACACATTAATATTTGGGTTACTTTTTCAAAAAAGTAATGCAAGTTATTTTTTTAGTTTAATTAATATGATTTGAAAATTAATAGAAAATGATGTACTGAATTACACTAAACGTAGTCACATTATGCACTCTACGCGTACACGTTTGTGTGGGAACTGTTTGAGTCAGAAACTCAGATGGCAGACCAGTGCTCGACTTTTGCGATGGAAATATGCAATTTCTGAATGCAAAACTTTTCAATTATAAAACACCTGCAAGGCCTGAAAGAGATCAAGCCTCAGCCAAGAAAAAGTAACGCAAAAGTAACGTAAGCATTACTTTCCATAAAAAGTAACTAGGTAATGCTATTAGTTACTTTTTTGAGAGTAACTTAATATTGTAATGCATTACTTTTAAAAGTAACTTTCCCCAACACTGCCAATATGAACTTATAGTGGAAGAGCTGTCAAGACTTCCATACATCCAGTAATGACCTTGGGACCTGTTACTGTAGATAAAAGTACTAACATTCACTTTTATACATATGTGCACCTAAGATGTCCAAATATGTGAGACTACTGTACACATATATTCATTTAAGTTTATAAGTTTTATTTATTGATTTAATGAATATCCTGCTCCAATTTAAATATATTAGTTTCATATTTTCCAGCATCAACGTTTACAGCAGCATTATTGTATTTCTAGTCTCCACATTTAAAGAGCACCTATTGTCCGATTCACGTTTTTACGTTTCCTTTGGTGTGTAAGTGTGTATTCGTACATGTTAACGATATGCAAAAGGTACAAACCTCAAACTAAACCATGACTCGAGTTATCGTCTCCAACGTAAATCTCTCTTCTTGGACTACAACAAACACACGGATTGTAGGCAACAGTTTACTTCCCCGGGATTGGTGTGTAGACAAGACCGACATTATCATAAATCCTCCCGCTTCGGACTCACAGCCTGTAAGTTAACTCCTGTCAGCATTGCATCTTTCAAACATGGTAAGGACGTCACATTTCCGGCTGACATCAGAGGTATTCAGGCCAATCACAACGTACAGATTAGTTGGCCAATCAGGGACACAGAGCTTTTCAAATCCGTGCGTTTCAGGAAGAGAGTAAAATCTGGAGCTACAAAAATGTACGGTATGTGAAAACGAATGTGTTTTTTAACCATAGACCACTCAAACACATTGTATTATACCAAATACACAAAAAAACATTGTTTTTTTAGCAAGGAAATAGGTGCTCTTTAAAGTCACAATGAAACGGAAGTAGCGATTGTCTTATTTTTCCCATCCTGACATATATACGAGTATAAAAGCTTCTGAGATAAGAAAAAAGTAGGGCCGGGTGGGACTTGAATTCGTACATCGTAAACTCATTGGATCGTGAGAAGTTGTGGCATGTTTCTGCGATCCTTTTGTAGGCCCGCCCTCTTGCCATTCCTCATGACCGGAAGTAAAGACAGATTGTTTCGAGGAGTGGACTAAATAACCGTTTTTGATGAAAGATTATAAGGGCACATTAATTTTTTTTCAAATAAGGAAGCTCACATATAAGTCATTTGTAAAAAATGCCACAATATTCCAAAAGGAATAAAAGGTTTAATTTCAATTTCATTGTAACTTTAAACTTTAATGCCTTGCTTGTATTTCCTCATCTTTCTCTCCCTTTCCATGATCACCCAACTAAGTGCGCTCTTTAATATCTCACAGTGCGGCGTGAGATTTTCCGCTTTGCTTTATCTTAACCTCATCTTTCGACCAAACCTCAGTGGCCGTCCTCTCACATACACACACACGCACACATGCATACACAGACCTCAGCAGCCACATTCATCATGTTGCTCTGACCCATTTATCACGGCCCCCTGCGCCCCCACGGTTCTCTCAGACACAGGCATGGGGTTAGCAAACATCTCCTGGAATTTAGGGCTGTGGTTGGCTTTTTAATGTTTTACAGCGAGTCTCTCTTGGTTCAGCGTGGAGGAAGAGGACGGATGTGTGCGCATTGAGAATGATGTGTGCTCAGGCTTCATCTCACAGACTGTTTACAGTTTCATACTACGTTCCGCAGAGTGATGACATTTATTTACCCTTGAGCGAATAGGAATCTCTTTGATTGTGGTCGACGTGGGGGCCCGAAAAGAGTGACAGCGCCTAGTGCGGCCCCGTATGCACTCCAGTGCCCTGTCATCTGAATGTGTCACTAAAAGATAGTTGAACTATTAGCAAAACCCTCTGACAGCAAAAGAGATACGATCCACGTGTCTTATAATAAATAATACAGGTTTGTCTATAAAATGCCCTCCCTTTAAAGGATAAGTCCATTTTCTTATAAAAAATCAGATAATTTACTCACCACCATGTCATCCAAAATGTTGATGTTTTTCTTTTTTCAGTCGAGAAGAAATTATGTTTTTTGAGGAAAACATTCCAGGACTCTTCTCATTTTAATGAACTTTAATGGACCCCAACACGTAACAGTTAAAAATTGCAGTTTCAACAGAGTTTCAAAGGACTCTAAATTATCCCAGATAAGGCATAAGGGTCTTATCTAGCAAAACAATTGTAATTTTTGAGAAGAAAAATAAAAAATATGTAACCACAACTTCTCTTCTTCCTCCGGCTGTGTGACATTTGCACATTTGCGGACCATTTTAAACAATAAACTGTCACAAAGACATTAATTAGTATCATTCGACATACAACAACGTCAGAACGGTCCTATTTCTCTACATTTGTAAACAATGGGGTGTAGTTTCGATACGTCATCCGTGACCTCTTGACGTATTGGGTGAGGTCGCGCTGGCGCATCACATGATCGAAGATAGCCGAGAAGTTGTGGTTTAACAGTGCATTTTTTCTTGTCAAAAATGACAATCGTTTCGCTAGATAAGACCCTTTTGCCTTGTTTGGGATCATTTAGAGTCCTTCTTTAAAACTTTTACGTGTTGGGGTCCATTAATATGAGAAAAATCCCTGGAATGTTTTCCTCAAAAAACATAATTTCTTTTCGACTGAACAAAGAAAGACATCAACGTTTTGGATGACACGGTGGCGAGCAAACCATCTGGATTTCCTCAAGAAAACCGACCAATCCTTCAATGATTGTGATGACTTTACATTAAAGAAAAAAGAAGCATGCAACACAGTCTCATGGGAACACGGCAAAATGACAGTATTTTATGAGGTATGTAATTCGGATAAATTCATACAATTTAGTTGAAATTGTATAATTGTAAACTCGGTACACCAAAGATGTAAAAGTGTAAACTCGGCACACCAAAGTTTCAAAAGTAAAAAAAAATTATTGTGGACTTTCATATAACATGTAAAGTTTCGAGCACGCAGGCTCTTCCTCACACATGCTAGTTAAAATTTTAAACTTGATTACACAAGGTGGCTAATTTGCGTGAATTTGTATGAAGTGAATCGTACACAAACATATGATTATTTTTTTAAATTACGATAATTATACTTCACCCATAACTTTGTCCCTAAACCCAACATCACGATGCGAAAGCTAATCATACAAAAACAGACGAATTTAGTCGCACAAATTCATATGAATAAGCTACTTCGTAAAATACGTACGAATTAGCATGAGATTGTGTTGAATATTCATATGGTGTATATTAATGATGTTTACTGTAAACAACCTCATTTATTTGTTTTAAAGAGCACCTATTTTATTGCTTAAAACAATGTTATTTTGTGTATTTGGCATAATACAATGTGTTCATGTGGTTTATGGTTAAAAAAACACATTATTTCCACATACCGTACATTTTTGTAGCTCCAGATTTCACTCTCTTCCTAAAAACGCACGGACTTGAAAAGCTTTGTGCACTTACACACCAAAGGAAATCTAAAAATGTGAATCGGACAATAGGTGCTCTTTAATAGTATCTTCCTTTATCAGTGATGCTGAGTTTAGGGGTAGGTTTTTATTCAAGTTTTTTTTCTAATAATTACATTTTTGTTTGATTTACATTGCATGAATTCATGAAATAGTTACTTTTCCCCAATTGATCTGGTTGGAAGTGTCTAGAAATTAGTTTCTGGGATGATGCAATTTAGTTATCATCATACAAAAATATTTAATCACAAAATGCTACAGATGATAAATCTGATTAAATATTTTAAGAACTACGCAATAGTATGAGATATTATAAATCTTCTCAGTACATAAATAACCATAACATATGCTTCTGTTTATTGACACGTCAACGCATCTGAGGTTTGTTTTAATGACCAGAAAACTGTTCTAAGTAATTCTGCCGCTAACGTGAGGCTTCGCTAAGCCACCCGCCGTGTCCACCTGTCATCCAGAGCCTGTGAGCGGAGCGAGAGGACCGTATACATGTGTTCCTCAAACATTCCTTCCACATCGCTCATAAATCACCATTACCCCGACACTCAACCCCACCAGCTGGATCTCCCCTCTCAGACGTGGTGGGTGGATGGGCCTACACGCTTAAATTGTGAGCAAGAGACACTTTACTGTGAAGTTGGACTTCGATAGATCTTTGGTGCACTGCTTGTCTTAATGTATGTATTTATGTCTTTGCAGATGTTTTGGCAGCGGCTATTTAGACACACTGAGATGCAAAAGGTTAAAGGTGATTGATGATATGGGCTCCGGGACGAATCAGGTTTCGCAGAGAAACTCCACACACCTGCCACAATCTATGAATCATCTTTAAATGATCAGTCTGCGTTGTTTCATAGTATGGTTGGGTTAAATATGGACATTATCTACAGTAAGTTAATTCAAACCAGTGGTTGGGTTGTCCATATTTTACTAAACCCAGGGGATGAAACAACTCAGCATTTTTAAAGTGACACTTTGTAGTTTTTCAACCTTCATAATATATTTTCAAGACCCTTGTCTTAAAATAGGTTGAATGACATTTCTACCATAGCCTGACGGGGTCTGTATCGCTTTTACTCATACTTTTAAACTTGGGGTTTCGGTAGTAACCCGAGGACAAAAAGAACTACAAAATTTGACTGCTTTACGGCATACGTCACTTCCTCCACTTTCTCAAATTCGGACGTGAGAGCACAACTGTTTATTTTCCTGATGTTTTTGTCATGGCCGAAGCAGAAACTAAGAAAAAGAAACACAAGGTTTTGTCGGAGAAGACCAGAAAGAGAAAATTAAACCGTGACAGAATAAAAGGAAGGACGAGGATCAATATTGGGCCAGCGTTCGCTCGCTGTCGTGAACTAAAGGAGAAGGCGGGGTTCCTAACACGTGCCTCGCCCCTAAAGAGTTGTCTTCTTTTCCTTTGCGACAGTGCTGCGGTGCTTGTGGCCTCTAGGGGCGCTAGACACGAAAAATGCATGTCTAGCGCCCCCTAGTGGCCAAAAAGTTCCCCGGTGTGCCTTTAAAGTGTAGATATTTTTATAATCGTAAACAGTGGCGGCTCGTGACTGCTCATCCGAGGGGCGCAAATTCAAAATATGTGTTCGGAGTGTCATGTGTGTTGCTCGCGTTTTCAAAATATGAGTTTGTTGCGTTATGTGAGCCATGTGCATCACGTGTTTTGTCAAGGTGGGTGCCTGCTGCACACGCGTCAAAATTGCTTATGATAAAAGAGACACTCACGTTCACAAAATACACGCAAGACACTTCCTTAACACTAAACTCTGATTTCGCATGACATTATCAGAGTATTTGGCAAACGCGAGCGTCTCTTTTGTCATGGACCCTTTGGGCGCGTCTGCGGCAGGCACTTGTTTTGACAAGACACGTGATGCACACAGGTTCATTCGACACATATATTTTGAAATTACGAACCACACACACGATGGGCTACATACACGTTGTGACGAACTTCGCAATGAGCGCCCTCGAAAAAAGAAGTCACCGGCCGTCACTGATCATAAACATTACGAACATTACTTGTTACTTTCAACCCAGCATTGGGTCAAAAAGGGACAATCCTAATCTCTACATTGGGTTTTAATTTAACCTAAGCTGAGTTGTTTTAACGCAAAATGCTGGGTTGATTTAATCCATTGTGGGGTCAGATGTAAACATTTTCTGGGCGCGCCCCTTTTTGACCCAACGCTGGGTTGAAAATAACCCGGCACTTATGGAGTGTACTCTGTTTCTAGCAATGCTTTCTCTATTCTTCGAATACCTCAGCAGTACCTTTCTCGTTTTTCTTTGCTTGTCATAGACGATTACGTTTGATAAAACATCAATTACTCTTTAATGAGCCAGCATAGATATTTCAGCAGGAGGTTTAGAAACTTCTGACATGCACTGCGTCCCATAAGCTCTCACTACACTATACGAGGGTCAGTCAGATCAAATATCAATGTGAAATTCCTCATCGCTGAGCTACCTGGCCTGTCTATTATTGGTTCACATGCTGCATAGAGAGCCCAATATTGGCATGATTATCTAGGTGTTGGAATCTGAAGGCCAGAGGTTCAGTGTAGAAAGAATGTGAGGTTGTGTGTGTGTGTTGTTCTTACCTGCTTTACTTCAACAAAGTGTGGCAAGAGATATCAAAGGATGTTTTCAGGGTAAGATCGTCACGCTGATGTCTTTAACCGAGAAATCAAATGAACTTTTATCATATCATCAATCAACACGGAGGATCAAAGAATCAAATGTACGCACGCACATACTTCATTAACCACACACATATCGCTCTTAAGAAAGACAAGTCAAGCAGCAAGAGATCCAGCGTGATCATCTAACTGATAAACCTTCATCATCATGAATGTTGCATTGAAGGTGTACATAATGTGCACTCTTGTGTGCATGCATGCATGCATGTCTGAATTCCTCTGTAACAAGAGGGGTCTCAGAATAAGACGTTCAGCTTTCTTGCCAAACTCAACAGATGTTTCGCGAGGTGTGCAGTACATCTGCACTGGTATGTGTGAAACGTCTGGGATTGTCATAATTTATGGTGCGACTTTTTATGTTCCACCTGAAATTGTGTCTCGTCGTCAGATTAATATACTTATAAAACTTCACCTTAGTGATCCCAGCTACAAGAAGTGCATTACATATAAATATACCAGTAGTGGCTGGTGACTGCTCTTCCAAAGGGGCACAAATTCAAAATATGTGTTCGGAGTGTCATTTGTGTTGCTCGTGTTTTCAAAATATGTGTTTGTTGCCTCATGCGAACCATTTGTCAAAAAAAGTGCCTGCTGCACACGCGTCAAAACCGTTTACGATAAAAGAGACGCTCACAAAAATAAACGCAAGGCACTCCCATAACAGTAAACTCTGATTATGCATGAGATTATGCGAGTATCTGGCAAACGCGAGCGTCTCTTTTATCAGAAACCCTTTAGACGCGTCTGCAGCAGGCGCTTTTTTCGACAAGACACGTGATGCATACAAAATAACTTGACGCGCCAAACACATGTTTTGAAATGATGAACCACCACATGACGGGCTATGTACCTGTTGTGACGAACTTCGCATCCTGCGTTCTCGAAACCGGCCGCCACTGGAATGTACGCTCTTAAAAATAGCGTGCTTCACGTATAGCCATTTTTGGCTGGTTAAGAACCTTCAACATCTAACACTTTTCTGTTTCCAAAAAGGTTCTTTAGATTATAGAAAGGTATTCAAACCTTTGACCGAATGGTTCCTTGAAGAACCAAAAGCGGTTCTTCTATGGCATCGCTGTGAATAACCTTTATTTTTAGAGTGTAGTACAGATAGGTTTTATTTAAACCTTAAAACATGCTGCAATTGTATTGGAACCAAGGAGATGTAAATGCAGAATAATTTCCCCCCCACAAAGTTCTGGTAATCACAAAAAAGTACTTTAGTAGTAACATGGTTTTCGGTAATATCTTAAAGGAAAAATTGACAACGGGCCCTTGAATTGTTCGAAAGTGGTGGACACCGAAGGTGGAAATGCGGCACCACGCGATTCTTTTTCTGTAAACCGCACACCTAACTTGTCAAATGTCTTGGTATAAGCGGAATCATTGACTCCGGTCCTTTGAATCATTTAAAAAATAATGAATACCCGCGGTGTAATGGATAAAAATAATCAACACCCATGGAACATATCTCAGCCAATCAGAATAAAGCATTCAACAAACCTGTGGTATAATTGAAAATAATGCACACTTTGCGTCGTGCCGCATGACCACCTTGGGTGTGCATTATTTTCGGATAATTCAATGTCCCGTTGTCAATTATTCCTTACATAATTCAAAGGACCGTAGTCAATTAATCTGCTTATACCACGGTTACCACAGACATTGCTCTGATAGTTATGCCAGGTGTGCGGTTATCAAAAAATAATGCATACCCATGGAACATTTCTCAACAATCAGAATAAAGCATTTAACAGCCACGTGGTGGTTTGTAAACATTGGATGACTATCGGGTGCGCGCGCAGCACGGGGTCAAACTGTTCATATCATCCAGGATTTCTAGTTTAATCTAACAGGACTGAAAAACGATGACTTACCTTAAATGAAGTGAGCACTACTAACACAAGCCTCTTTGATATTTGCGTTGTCCCAGTCTGCACGTTAATTGCTTGCAGCCACAGATGTTGTATTTTTTTGATTTTGAGATTCTGCAAGAATCCCGAAAAACGTAACGGCAGACCTGGTGCGATTTTCACAGCCCACGACGCAAGTAGGCATTTTTGACGATACCGAATAATACGCAACTCAATCTGCTGTAATGACATTTCTGACCCCGACATGCGCCGTGGGAACCACCTGTGACGTGAACTGTGAAGGGGTCTATATAACACAATGTAAAATACCAATGACAATGACAAATGCGACTGGGATAAATTGTGTCTGTGTGTGTGTACTTGTTTATCTATACTTTTAATGACCAAATGTCCTCACTTGCAGTGAACTATTATTTTAACCCACTTGTGAGGACATTTTACTAGTCCTCACTAAATAAAAATGCTAATAAATTGATCAAATCATATATTTTATTAATCTAACATTATGCACATGTTTATATGAGGGGTAGGGGATAGAATATATTGTTAGTCAGATAAAAAATCAATGGAAGTCTATAATGTCCCCACATGAGGACAATTTGGATGTCCTCATTTGTAAAAATGCTAAAACTTATAGGGGCGGTTTCCTGGACAGGGATTAGACTAGTCCTAGACTAAAATAAATTTAAGAGCTGTCCAAACTAAAAACAACGTGCACTAACATATCTTAAAATACACCAGTGCCCTTTGTTTTGCCTGAAAATGCACACAAGAAATGTTTTTATTAAAGGGGACCTTTTAATCAAATAAATCTTTGGTGTCTCCAGAGTACGTATGTGAAGTTTTAGCTCAAAATAGCATATAGAGAATTTATTATAACATGTTATAATTGCCACTTTGTAGGTGTGAGCAAAAATGTGCCGTTTAATATATATATTTTTTATAATTAACTGGATGTTAAAGTGTAAAGTCTGTTTCTTTAGGGCTACTGACTTTAAACAGTTACATGGCTGAAGAGATAATAAAGAGCTGATGAGGGAGCAGAACAACAGATCAAGGTCAAAATTGATGTGCATTAAAAATAAATAGTTGATTTAAAAGACAAAAAGCAGTCTTATTCTTTTTATCATCGTCTTTACTTCAAATCTTCAGACACTCTCTGTTTTGTCTTATTTCTTTTAGGCTGACACTTTGATTGAGTTGTTTGATGTTTTTCATCACCAGCACTTCTCTTTGATTAAGAGCTCTCAGAGGAGTGTGTGTGTGAGTGCGCGCACATGTGTGTGTGTGTGCATGCGCGCACATGTGTGTGTGTGTGTATGTGTGCATGCGTGTGCGCAAACATCTGCCGGAGAGATGGATTTCTGCGGAATTGAAATTAAAACAGATTTCTGAGTGTTTTGGGAAAGGGAAATGTCAGGCACACGTGCTCTCACGCACATATTCAAATACAAATAAACTCCAGTGATTACATAAATATCAACCCTCATACTGAACATCTTGCACTTGCCATTGGTGGTTTTGCTTGATTTGTGAGCATAAAAATTACTTTTTTATTGTAAACACGTATATAACAACCAATCCACAGCAGTTAACCATCAATGCCATCAAAATGACATATTGACATCAATGTCCGTCCATATGAACATTAACTGGAGACTCTCTAATCCTATTACCCTCAAGTTGATTTTAACCATAAAATTCTGTGCTCTTGAACTGAACTTGGCACAGACTTAAGACCCCTTTATAAAGAGTATGGCATTTAGACAAACACTAGAGTATGCTGGGATATAAAGGGGCTAAAGGGTTACAAGCATGTGGATCAGACACATGTGGGACGTCTGCAGGAGACTCTTTATGCTTTCTAACCCCCCCCCCCCCCATATTTCATACTTCTCCTGACCTGAAGATAGCCTGTCTGATCTCTGTCCAGTTCTCATAGTTATTACAGGAGCTGCCCTGCTCTATGAGGATAGACGGAGACTGACAACATGATTATTAATACAAATTAAAAGCACGCTCTTATTATAAGGTATGAACAGAGCTGTCACAAAATTTCACAGGCAGTCTCTGTGTACTGGTACTTAAAGGACAGACGATAGATAGAAAGATAGATAGATAGATAGATACATAGATAGATAGAGAGAGAGAGAGAGAGAGAGAGAGAGAGAGAGAGAGAGAGACAGACAGACAGACAGACAGACAGACAGACAGACAGACAGACAGATGGATGGATGGATAGATGGTGAATGGACAGGCAGGCAGATAGACAGATGGATGGATAGACAGACAGACAGATACAGATACTAGACAGACATATGGACAAACAGACAGAAAAAGAGACTAGACAGACAGTAAGATGGATAGACAGACAGATAGAGACTAGACTAGACAGACAGACACATGGAAAGAAAGACGGATAGAAAGACAAAAAAGATTAGACAGACAGACAGACACATGGACAGACAAACAACCAGATAAACAGAGAGAGCAGACAGACAGACAGAAACGTGGATAGATAGACATACATACAGACAGATGCATAGAAAGATAAATAGACGGGCAGACAGATAAACAGACAGATGTCTGTCTGTCTATCTATCCATGTGTCTGTTTGTCTGTCTAGTCTCTCAATCGTTCTGTCTATCCATATGTCTGTCTGTCTATCTATCCGTGTGTCTATCTGTCTGTCTATCTATCTAGTCTCTCTTTTTGTCTGTCCATCTGTCTGTCTAGTCTCTATCCCTCTGTCAATCCATCTGTCTTTCCATGTACATGTCTGTCTATTCTCTCTCTCTATCTATATGTCTATCTGGTTGTCTGTCTATCCATGTTTCTGTCTGTCTAGTCTTTTTGTCTTTCTATCCATCTAACTGTGTGTCAAGTCTCTCTTTCTATCCATGTGTCTGTCTAGTCTCTCAATCTTTCTGTATATCCATCTGTCTGTCTGTCTATCTATCCATGTGTCTGTCTGTCTGTCTATCTATCCATGTGTCTGTTTGTCTGTCTAGTCTCTCAATCGTTCTGTCTATCCATATGTCTGTCTGTCTATCTATCCGTGTGTCTATCTGTCTGTCTATCTATCTAGTCTCTCTTTTTGTCTGTCCATCTGTCTGTCTAGTCTCTATCCCTCTGTCAATCCATCTGTCTTTCCATGTACATGTCTGTCTATTCTCTCTCTCTATCTATATGTCTATCTGGTTGTCTGTCTATCCATGTTTCTGTCTGTCTAGTCTTTTTGTCTTTCTATCCATCTGACTGTGTGTCAAGTCTCTCTTTCTATCCATGTGTCTGTCTAGTCTCTCAATCTTTCTGTATATCCATCTGTCTGTCTGTCTATCTATCCATGTGTCTGTCTGTCTGTCTATCTATCCATGTGTCTGTTTGTCTGTCTAGTCTCTCAATCTTTCTGTCTATCTATTCTCTCTCTCTATCTATATGTCTATCTGGTTGTCTGTCTATCCATGTTTCTGTCTGTCTAGTCTTTTTGTCTTTCTATCCATCTGACTGTGTGTCAAGTCTCTCTTTCTGTCCATATGTCTGTCTGGTCTTTCTATCTACCCATATGAATGTCTGTCTAGTCTCTCTATCTGTCTGTCTATCTGGATGTCTGTCCATCCATCTGAGTGTCTGTCAAGTCTCTCTTTCTGTCTGTCTAGTCTCTCAGTCTGTCTATCCATTTGTCTATCTGTCTGTCTATCTATCTATCCACCTGACTGTCTATCTAGTCTCGCTTTCTCTCTGTCTAGTCTCCTTCTATCGTTCCATCTGTCTATCCGTTTGTCTAGTCATCTGTCTATGCATCTGTCTGTCTGTCTGTATGTATGTCTAGTCTCTCTATTATGCAGATACAGACAGACAGATAGGCAGAAACATAGACAGACGGACAGAAAGACAGGCAGAAAGAGAAACCAGACAAAGACAGACAGACAGATGAGTTGACTGTCAATCACACTGTTCCGGTTTCACCCAGCTCCTCCCCCATCTTAAGGTATTTTGTGGCTACATGCATGACCCAACATGAGCAACTCTTCTTGCAATGCTGTTTTTATGATTATTCCTTCAACCATTTCCAGGAGGGGAACTCCGCACAGAAGAGGTAAACCAATCCAACAAGGGAAGCCTTTCTTTTAAAGGATACCTAAATCTTGAACGTAATTCTATTCCCACAAACTCTCCATCTCGTATCATAGCAGAACGTTCCCTTGGTAAAGACACGATTGTAAATAATAATGTGTCACACGCTGCTACACCCAGTTGTTATTTCTGTACAGCACTGAGAATCGTAAACCGCACGGTGTCGTAAATTTAGCAAGGAGCGAGATATAACCGATACAGATGGAACTTCACGATCTTGCGACGAGGGACTGTTTTTTCTATGAATCAAACATCATAAAGGGATGGAAACAGAATGTGTATTGTTCTGAATGGTAGCACAGAGACCGTTTAATGAGGAAGGGATGCACGCCGGTGTGCATGTTGGATCAATTACTATCAAGATAAAATAACACCATGACCCATATGCAGTAGATGACTCTGTCAACAGCTACTGGATATTTGGTCAGAGTAACCAGCAGTCAATGGCAAGTCACCTCTCAAAACTATGGAGGTATGCCCAGAAAAAAAGAAAAGGAAACATTATCATTGCTGTAATGCAACAAAAATATTGTGATGTTCAGATCCTTCAAATTCACATTTGAAGAAGTTCATGCAGACCTAAAAAACACAATAAATGAACACGGTGTCAACACCTCTTTTATAAAGGCTTCATGCTTAATGGCACATAATAATATCCTTCTTTGAAAATAGGATGTTTTAAAAGCATGGGTGTGGCGACAGTCATCCCCTTCATATTCTGCCAAGCACCTGTTGGCGGGTATGAGATGAGAGTGACTTTATACCTGTTACTGCAGGACTACAAAACAGCCCGTCTAACTACCGTGACCACTAAACCTTTTCATCCACCTCCCATGTTTTGTCCATCTTTTTTTACAGTCTATGGCCTAAACGTTTAGCCTGGTCCAACCAGCGTTACTTCCGTTAATGAGGGTCCTCTGTTGAAGTTTAAAACTATTGGATCTGCCCAGAGTCACTCTGACCCTACAGTCTCATTAGCTACAAAAGTGAGCGACACCGAGCAACACGCACTCGCTTGACGGGCGTTCCTTGGCTAGTTTCTAAAAGCGGTATCAAAAGTCACTTTAAGAGGTATTGTTAAGTTACAAGAACGGTGTTTTTGGGTTTAAAACTATTTATTTCTCGATAAAAGTAACAAAATATATTAGATAAAATGCCAAACTTATCAGATATATACATAAATACGCATTTTCCGCCATCTTGAATTATTTTCTCAGACTCGACCACAGACCTACGTCACGCTGCTCCTTCACTCCGATTGGCAGTCGCTTTGTCGCATCGCTCAGCATTTGCATAAAATAGCCTGCATGTCTATTTTGGCCCCGCCTTGCTCGCCAAACGGCGAGCTCGTCGCTTGTCGCTGGCAAACGGCCACTCCCATTGAAAATGAATGGTAGCCTGTCGCTATGTCTCTTGTAGCTAATGTGACTGGGGGGTAAATCTGCCATAACCAATCGCTAACGAATCAAACTTTTCCCGAACCCCGTGGGGAGGAGGGCCATAACGTGTCTGGCGAACAACCTCAACGTCATCGTTCTTAGCCACCCCCCTGTGTTCGCTGATTGGACCTGCAGATTTTCGCCGGAGAAAACGAAACTCTACTCAGCAGTCCCAGACGTTGTACTGAAGCGAAATGAAAATTAAGCGGAAGCACATAGGAGGGCGGAGCCAGGCTACTAAACGTTAGCATATAGCATTAAATAGCATATAGTGCTAACTCAGCAGTCACAGCAGTCTTTGTTTTTAGCATTGTAACAACATTGTAATTCATTTAATGTGTAATTTAGTTGAGTAAATAGTTGAAGAAACATTCTCTACAGGCAACATAAACAGCAGTCGATTGTAATCAGCTGTCCTTTACAAAATTACGCACCATTTAGCCAAGCAAAATCTCCTATACTCAATGTGTTTACCCGCTGCATGTAAACAAACTCCTGTAAGCACATTATCAGTCTCTGTGCTTCATAAGTTTTGTTTTTGGAATTTAATCAAGTGCAAATACTGTAAGAAGTCTATACTTTTCTTACAGTTTAATAATAATAATTTAATAATTTATTCTTAACTACTTCAGCGTTCTACAATAACATGCATGATATTGAGAGCTCCTGTAGGAAAGTAATGCATTAGGAGTGCAAAGGTCGTGGGTTTACATCCAACGAAACACACATACTGATATAAATGTGTAGGCTTGAATGCACTGTAAGTCGCTTTGGATCAAAACATTTGCCAAATGCATAAATATCGATCTGACATTCTGTTTGTGGGTTGACCTTTTCTTTTGAAATGTCTCCCAGCTTTGAAACAGCTGTTCTAAGTATCTGACATTTTTCACAAGCATGTATAGTAGGCTACAGTCTATTTACAGTCCGATAATCTTTCTACAACTGGTCCTGTAAAACTGTTATTGTACCGTCACTACTATTACACACATGTACAGTGATATCTATGGCATCAGGATCTTCAGGGCTCACGTTACAGGTCATAAAGAACTCACGCTTCATCCCGTGTCTTAAAAGAAGAGCTCGACAAATAATCTGGTTTATGTCAACAACAGACTTCTGTTAAAGGAACACTCCACTTTTTTAAAAAAATATACTAATTTTCCAGCTCCCCTAGAAATAAACATTTGATTTTTAAGCAATGATAGTTAAGCAATGATATTACGCAGCAGCCGAAAATAGTCCCCTTAGTAACTTTCAATGGCGAGGGACTATTTTCGGCCAGTGTGTAATATCACTACGCCTGCTGCAGCCATGTTAAGGCAGCAAAATCCTTGATTATTACGCCAGAATGAGAGTATAGTTCCTAGCCATATCGGCCTAGAAAATAGCAACTTTTAAATTTCTGTGGGTCTTAGTACACGATGTAGCTACAGAAGAGTCAAGTTTTAAATAAGAAAATATCGAAATTCTTTGGTTATTTTTTAGCGCAATGCTAATGGTCTAATCAGATTCAATGGATTATGCTAAGATATGCTAAAAGTGGTACCGCCAGACCCGGAGATCGCTGAATAGATTCCAAAACGCTAAAAATCAAATGTTTAACTCTAGGGGAGCTGGAAAATGAGCATATTTAAAACAAAAGTGGAGTGTCGCTTTAAAGAAATGGTTTTACAAATATAAACAGACTGATCTCACGGAAAGTCGTGTTATAGTCGCGCAAAATTTGATTAATTTATTTGTGTCCATGGCACGAAATTAAGATTTTTATCGTGCCTTGAGTTTGTGCCACAAATTTCTTTTTCGTGTCACTCGCACAAATTTCTATAAATAGTTTTTTGTGTCCATTGCACTACTTTTTTTCCGTTTCATTTTATGTATTGTTTTTTCCTATTTTCTTACCATTGTCGCTTGGGGTTGGGATCACTTTCTGTTACATTTTTAGATATCCTAACCCAAACCCCAACTCTAACCCCAACTCCAGGCAAGAATAATTTTAAAAGCCGAATAAAAACATGTAGAAACCAATACATAAAAGTGCATCCTTACCCAAACCCCAAGCGACAATGATTCATGCGGGTGACACAAAAAAGACATTCGTGCTCAAGGCACGAAAAAAAGCAGATTTTCGTGCCATGGACACGAATAAATTAATTGAATTGTTTGTGACTATAACATGACTTTCTGTGAGATCAGTCTGTTTATTTTGGTGTAAGCCATTTCTTCAAAGGGACACTCCACTTTTTTTGTAGATTTATATACCACCACAATCTCATGGCAATGCGTATGTCACGGCTAGGGGCTGGCTTTAAATGGCTAAAGCCACGCCCCTTCTCAACTTCCACCTCGAGGAGGTCCCCAAAGCCAACCCAATGACCAGACAACACGAGAACAGGTAAGTATTAAAACAAACTTTATTTAAATATTTAAAATAACTTGGGGAATGGGGAAGGGGCAATTAAAACTAAACTTCCTCGGCACAGGAAGGTGGCAAGAAGGGGAAGAGGGCAACGGGGGTTCCAGGGGGCTGGTGACCAAGGTATAGGGGGGGGGGAAGACGGGAAACACAGGCTCCTGCCAAACTCCGCTATCCGTGGCGCCCTCCTCTTCTCTCCTGGAGGCAAAGACAAAATAGTGTGATTTAAGGGTTTATCTCTCTCTTCGCCCGTTATACCTGTATCGCGTGGGTCCGATGCTTCACTGCTCACTCTACTTTCCTCCTCTTTCCACAGGCAGCGACTGGGGCACAAAAACACGTTTAATCTGGACTTGGATCATCCTCACCTGTCTGCTGTTTACAGCTCTGGGTATGTATGTCTGTCCACAGTTCGTTCTCCTGACGTTCACTCTCGTTCTCTCTTTCTCCACAGGCAGCTTGGACACAACAACACGGTTAGTTCAACTTGGATGCTTCTCACCTCTCTGCTGTTTACAGCTCGAGGTATGTATGTCTGTCCACAATTCGTTCTCCTGACGTTCACTCTCGTTCTCTCTTTCTCCACAGGCAGCTTGGACACAACAACACGGTTAGTTCAACTTGGATGCTTCTCACCTCTCTGCTGTTACAGCTCTGGGTATGTATGTCTGTTCACAGTTCGTTCTCCTGACGTTCACTCTCGTTCTCTCTTTCTCCACAGGCAGCTCTCTGCTGTTTACAGCTCTGGGATGTATGTCTGTTCACGGTTCGTTCTCCTGACGTTCACTCTCGTTCTCTCTTTCTCCACAGGCAGCTTGGACACAACAACACGGTTAGTTCGACTTGAATGCTTCTCACCTCTCGGCTGTTTTCAACTATGGGTAAGTGCAGCTTTTCCTCAGCTCACTACACAGTGTTCTGATCGACAATGCACGGGGGCGGGCTTACGACAGCTGGCCTGCACAGAAGGGCAACGGCGATGATTTCCCCAGAAGGCGCCGGGGGGCCAAAACCCTCTCGGCGAGTTCGCTGGTCAGCAGGGGGCGAACTGTCGCACCGTCACACCGGGCCGAGCGCTGCCCTATCCTAAATGCCCGTGGGGCGATCGAATACCGGACAGGGGCGCCCCTTTGTAGAGACCACGGGGCGGCGGAACTCCTTCGCCTCTCACTCTGCCACAAGGGAAAACACACAGGTAAGTAGCAATACACAGGCCCGTAGTTGTACTCACGCACACACTGCCAGCTTCCAAATCTTCACCGCCACACTCCGAAAACTGTCGACACACCGATGGGGGCCGGCTTCCAGAGGCCCACACCGTCACTTCATGCTCAAACCGCACACAGCGTATAATAGATGAGGTTACTCACGACCGTCAGCCTTTCCGTCTCTTCCTCAGTAAAGGGGATGATGCAGGGTACGTCTGACAAGACACACAGCACTTGCACAGCAACCCACAGCAAATACACAGCACCACTTCAACGTGAAAGGTTTTCAAATTACATGGACTCACCCAC